>NC_057806.1:329830442-329971416 GCF_018294505.1 Triticum aestivum | reverse complement strand
GGGCCAGTGCTCCTCTGAGTGTTGGTCCGACCAAGTAGACTGCGGGGCCACCTCGGGGTAACTTGAGGGTTGGTTTTACTCGTAGGATGTCTCATCTGAGTGTGCCCTGAGAACAAGATATGTGCAGCTCCTATCGGGATTTTTCGGCACATTCGGGCGATGTTGCTGGATTTGTTTTAACTTGTCGAAGTGTCTTGTAGAACCGGGACACCGAGTCTGATCGGAATGTCTCGGGAGAAGGTCTATTCCTTCGTTGACCGTGAGAGCTTGTCATGGGCTAAGTTGAGACTCCCCTACAGGGATTTGAACTTTCGAAAGCCGTGCCCGCGGTTATGGGAAGATGGGAATTTGTTAATGTCCGGTTGTAGATAACTTGAACCTTAACTTAATTAAAATGAATCAACTGTGTGAGTTACCGTGATGGTCTCTTCTCGGCGGAGTCCGGGAAGTGAACATGGTGTTGGAGTAATGCTTGCCGCAGGTTGTTCTCTAGTTATTCGTTCGCGCTTTGCCTCCTCTTCTCGCTCTCTTTTGCGAACAGGTTAGCCACCATATATGCTAGTCGCTTGCTGCAGCTCCACATATTGTACCTTGCCTTACCTATAAGCTTAAATAGTCTTGATCGCGAGGGTGCGAGATTGCTGAGTCCCTGTGGCTCACAGATTACTCCCAAACCAGATGCAGGGCCTGATGACTCCGTTCCAGATGACGCGCTTGAGCTCAAGTGGGAGTTCGACGAGGACTCACGCCGTTACTATGTGTCTTTCCCTGATGATCAGTAGTGGTGCCCAGTTGGGACGATCGGGACCGTGTCGCATGTTGGGTTTATCTTTTATTTTGGTGCCGTAGTCGGGCCATGAGTGTTTGTTTGATAATGCTATTTATGTACTTTGATTGACGTGGCGAGTGTAAGCCAACTATGTACCTCCCCTTTTATTATCTATATTACATGGGATGTTGTGAAGATTGCCTAACTTGCGACATTGCTTTCAATGCGGTTATGCCTCTAAGTCGTGCCTCGACACGTGGGAGATATAGCCGCATTGAGGGCGTTACAGTACAAGGCTTCGAAAGGGGCCATCTTCAAACTGGATTGATAGATGTTGTTGTAAGAGAACTCTGCATATGGCAAATTCCTATCCCAACTAGATCCGTAATCTAGCGCACAAGCTCTTAGCATATCCTCCAAAATCTGGTTGACTCTCTCAGTCTGTCCATCTGTCTGTGGTTGGAAAGTTGTGCTAAACTCTAGTCTGGTTCCCAAAGTCTCATGCAACTAATTCCAGAACTTTGAGGTAAACTGGGTTCCTCTGTCTGATACAATGCTCCTTGGAACTCCATGCATACATACGATTCTGGTCATGTATATCTTTGCCAACTTTGCACTGGTATAGGTAGTCTTTACTGGAATGAAATGAGCTACCTTTTTCAAGTGATCGACTACAACCCATATCGAGTCATAGCCTGAACGTGTTCTAGGTAATCCTGTAACAAAATCCATGCCTAGCTTATCCCACTTCCATTCGGGTATCGGCAATGGTTGTAGCAATCCGGCTGGCTTCTGATGCTCTGCCTTCACTCTCTGACATACATCACAAACTGCTACATACGGCAATATCCTTCTTCATTCCAGTCCACCAGAAAATATCCTTCAAATCCAAATACATCTTGGTATTTCCTGGGTGAATCGAGTATGGTGAATCATGGGCCTCTTGTAAAATTAACTTCCTGATCTCCGGATCATTTGGTACATAGACACGGTCTTCAAACCATAAGGTATCGTTCTCATCCTCACGAAATCCCTTAGCTTTTCCTTTGTTCATTTTCTCCTTAATAGAAGCAATCTCCTTGTCAGTCCTTTGAGCTTCTCTGACTTATCCATCAAAGTAGACTGAATCTCCAATGTCGCTACATAGCCTCTCGGGACTATTTCCAAACATAGCTCTCGAAGATTTTCGGCTAACTCCCTTGGTAAATCTCCCATCATTAGGGTGTTAACGTGGCTCTTACGGCTCAACGCGTCAGCTACTACGTTAGCCTTTCCAGGGTGATAATGCAATTTCATATCACAATCTTTGATGAGCTCCAACCATCTCCTTTGTCTGAGATTCAACTCCTTCTGTGTGAAAATATACTCCAAACTCTTATGATCCATGCACACCTTGCAATGGTTTCCAATCAGAAAATGTCTCCATGTCTTCAATGCATGCACTACGGCTGCTAACTCCAAATCATGCGTAGCATAATTCAACTCATGAGGCTTAAGTTGTCGTGAGGCATATGAAACAATTGTTCCTTCCTGCATCAGCACTGCTCCAAGTCCTCGACTTGAAGCGTCACAATACACCTCATAGTCCTTGGTCTGATCCAGTAAAATCAACACTGATGAGGTAACCAAACGTTTCTTCAACTCCTGAAAACTAGCCTCACATTCCTCTATCCATATGAACTTGGTATCCTTCTTCAACAACTTTGTCATAGGCTTCGCAATCTTTGAGAAATTCTCAATAAACATCCAGTAGTATCCTGCGAGTCCAAGAAAACTCTGGATCTCTCCCACGGTGGTTGGTGCTTCCCACTTGGTCACGGTATCAACTTTAGTGGGATCAACTGCTATACCTTCTCCGGATATAACATGTCCGAGAAATCCAACTTCTTTCAACCAAAACTCACATTTGCTAAACTTGGCATATAACTGATGTTCTCTGAGCTTTCCAAGAACCAAACACAAATGTTCCTTATGCTCCTCTTCATTCTTCGAGTAAACCAGGATATCATCAATGAACACTACGATGAACTTATCCAAGAACTCCATAAACATTTTGTTCATCATTTTCATAAAATATGCAGGTGCGTTAGTCAGACCAAATGACATAACAGTATACTCGTACAGCCCATACCTGGTGGTAAAAGCCGTCTTGGGTATATCCTGTTCCCGAATCTTCAACTGGTGGTATCCTGATCGCATATCGATCTTGGAAAATACCTTAGCTCCTTGCAATCGATCAAATAGATCATTGATCATCGGTAGTGGGTACTTGTTCTTGATGGTTACTTCATTCAATCCTCGATAATCGACAACCATCCTTAACGATCCATCCTTCTTTTCTACTAGAAGTACTGGCGATCCCCAAGGTGAAGAACTTGGGCGAATATAACCTTTATCCAGTAACTCCTTAATTTGCTTCTTAATTTCCACCAAATCCTTTGCAGGCATCCTATATGGTCTCTTTGATATTGGCCCTGTGCCTGGCAAAAGCTCAATCAAAAACTCAATATCTCTATCCGGTGGCATGTCTGGCAACTCTTCTGGAAATACTTCGGGGAAATCCTTCACTACTGGTACTTCCTCCTGCACAACTCCTGTTAAACAATTTACTTGAGTCCTCTTTGGCACATGTCGAGATACATACTTGATCCTTCTTCCTTCTAGGGGGGGTAAGCAAAATTTATTTACTGGCACATTCAATATTCCCTTCATACTTTGACAACCAATCCATGCCTAATATCACATCCAATCCTTGAGATTCCAACACTATTAGGTCTGATGGGAATACGTAGTACCAATCCTTAATGGTAACCGATCACACCATAGACTAGCCATATATTCTGCTCCAGGCGAGGTTACTAACATGGGTGACCTAAGGGCTTGGGTTGGTAGTTTATACTTATCCACAAATCCCCTTGATATGTATGAATGCGATGCACCAGTATCAAAAAGAACGAGTGCAGTAAATGACTTAACCAAAAACTTACCGATTACTGCATCCGGCTGCTCTTCAACCTCCTCCATGTTAACGTGGTTCACCTGTCCCCTGTTGAAAGGGTTCGGCTTCTTCCCAGAGCTTCCATTGCCATTCCCATTCTGGGATTCAGGACATTCATTGGCATAATGTCTGGTCTTCTGGCACTTAAAGCAAGTGACTTGGCTCAAGTCTTTCTTGGCTGGGGTTGATGGGTTGGTGCGGTTCTGGCCGTTGCTTCCTCCATTCCCATTACCATTCCTGGGGCCATTGTGATTGTGCGAGCTACCTCCTCCATGGGTATGCTGAAAATGTCCTCTCGTCCTAGGGGTAAATCGTGGCTTCTGCTGAGCTCCTGAATTGTGCTTTCCTTGAGCATACTTCCTCTTGCGATTCGCAATTTGTTGCTGCTTCCCTTCAATCATGAGAGCACGATCTACCAACTCCTGGTAGTTGTTGATGGTTGCTACCATCAACTGCATGCTCAACTCATCATTCAGTCCTTCCAGAAACTTCTCCTGCTTTGCTGCATCCGTAGCAATGTCATCTGGGGCATAACGTGCTAATTTACTAAAGTCTTCCACATACTGGCCAACTGTCCGTCCTCCTTGGCGCAAGTTGCGAAACTCTCGCTTCTTCATGGCCATAGCTCCTGCTGAAACATGGGCAGTACGAAAAGCCTGCTGAAACTGGTCCCATGTGATAGTATCGACAGGGAAAGTGGCTATGAAATTCTCCCACCATGAGGCCGCGGGTCCTTCAAGTTGATGTGCGGCAAACTTCACCTTCTCTGCATCCGTGCATCCTGCTGTGGTCAACTCTCTAGCTGTCTTGCGGAGCCAATCATCTGCTACTATCGGCTCGGTGCTACTGGAAAACACCGGCGGATTCAGCCTAAGAAAACGGGCTAAGTGATAAACAGGTGGTGGTGGTGGTGGGTTGTTGTTGTTGTTCCCTTGATTCTGATTCTTGACTAGCAATTGCATCAATGTGTTCTGCTGCTGGAATAACTGAGTGAGCTCCGGTGGAAAGGTAAATCCGGGGTCACGTCTCGGAGGCATCTGAGGGTTTAGAAAAGATGAGATTTAAGAATAGAGGGGGTCTAAAGAGAAAACACTATCCATATGCACATGAGGCAAAAGCAAACAATTCACTTCATTCATTCAATCAAACAAGGGCATACAATCGATCTAACTATCGCAAAAGTGCTCGGACTATAATATTTACATGGTGGACTACTACTACTGATGAGGTGGTCTACTAGAAATATTCTTTAGTTGCAGACTCCATGATATCTGCTCCGGCTTCATCAACATAGTCATCATCGCTATCGTCGGGATCCGAGTCGGTGTCGTCGATGATTATGTAGTCTTCCGGGCAAATCTCCTTGGGTTCTTCGTCTTCTTCTACCGGTGTAGGGCCTCCCATAATTATTCCGATCTTCATTGTTAGGTCGGCATTCTTATCCACTAATACTTCAATTTCTTCTTCATAATCTTCACGAGTAGCCTTGAGTTCTTCCTCCAGTTCCTTGATTCTTATCTTTGCCTTCTTCAGGTCTATCATGTCGGCGCACATCTGATTCTCCTGACGTCTAATGTGCTGGTTTAACTCCTGGATGAAAGCTGCAATTGATCTATCCTTCCTGGTGCTGATCATCTCCCAGTGCTCATCTCGGCGCCCACAAATCTGGTAGATAGTATCCTTGAGATCATTGCGGTAGACTTCTCCAATGCGTCCCATGGTGATGTGAGCTGCCATGCTCTTTCCTAAATTCAAAGTTGGTGCATCAAAATAAAACTCTATGGGCTCAGTGACTGGCATGAACGTCCTACGTGGAACTTGAACTTGAATCATCCAGCGCTCTTCTTCAGGTAAGGTGGCATTGTAGGTTCCGGTGAAGCTTGGTACTACTATGTTCAGGTATCTAGTGACTTCCTTCAAGTGACGTCCAAAGGGTGTGAGTGAACTTGTTCCTTGCATCCGACATCCTAAAAGAGTAGAAAAGATGAGGAGTCAGAAGAGAAGAGAGTGAGTAGTGATCTAGGTCTTTAGCTTAGTGGTCGTGTCCTACAGTCAGCGTGTGCTCTGATACCATCTTGTAGAGACCAGACCTCAAACGGTCCAATCTCTGTGCTCCGGTGTCATCCCTGGATCAGTAATGCTGACATCACACGGTACTTGAAGGATTTATAACAGAGTAGCAATCACACACTTATTACATCAAGTGTCTCAAAAGAGAACTTATTACAATTGATATGGCTTAAGGCCGTCTAATAACGATAACAGCGGAAGGCTTGGAAGATAAGTGAGTCCATCAACTCCAACGGCATCACTGAGTATAGAACCACGACCTAAAACTCCTTAATCGTCGTCTGAAAAGTCTGCAACATTAACGTTGCAGCCCGAAACGGGTCAGCACATGGAATATGCTGGCAATGTAACACATAGGGAGTAATGAAATGAAACAGCTAATCTATATGCATATTTGGCTGGTGGAAAGCTCTATGGTTACAGTTTTGCGTAAAGCCAATTTTTCCCTACTGCAAAGGAATAAATTTATTTAACTATCATGGTGGTTGTTAAACATTGAGAATGGTTGAGAGCATTCTCAATCCCAATTAAGCAACATCATTAACAAACCCGTCAAAATTAATTCAGAGTAACATGTTGAGATTCACATGATAATCCAGGTACTAGATACTCAAGATGTCCATAACCGGGGACACGGCTAACCATGATTAGTTTATACACTCTGAAGAGGTTTGCGCACTTTTCCCCACAAGACTCGATCGCCTCCGTTTGGTTCCTCGCACTACAAGGTGTTTGAGAAGACGGATGACCGAGACATAGTCTTTCAGAAGCGCTAGCACCTTAGGATGGGTAGACCGTACCACCTACATCCCCTACATCTGCTAGTCTACAACTATAAAAGTTCGCATGACTTAGTCAACTATGCTAGAGCCCATAATAGCTTGTGGCTGCACACGGAAGTTTCAAGCATGAAAAATCCCATGATCCCTTTGAGCCTGGGTGGCGGTCCATAAAGAAAAATAGGCAATCCTGGAATACCCAGGTACCTCAATCCACCCAGATGTGTATTTAAGTTGCCACCTTAAATAATCCATTAATTAACAATCTCACATCTGTCATGGATACACTCACCCAATCCACGTCTACTAGCATAGCATGGCATAATAAGCAAACGTAGAAGTGACTCCCAAAGGTTTGACAGTAAACAGGTAATAGGTACTACCTCAACTACTTCCCAAACCCACAATTTAATTAGATCCTAATCATGCAATGTGCAAGGATTGATCTAATGCAATAAAACTGGGTAGTAGGAGGTATGATCAAAGTGTTACTTACCTTGCTGATTATCCGAGAAACCTAGCGATTCGAAGTAGCAAGCGGCGCACTCCGGGTACTCTATCCCAAACAAACAAGCATACAATAAGTACTCAACTAGTGCACAGGTAAAACTCAAATAAGAGATCTAACCAGAAGGTTCAACTTAATAACTCCGGTTGGCAAAAAGAATCAAATCGAACGAAGCAACGAAAGACAAAACGACAAAAGAAACAAGCTTTGTTTACTATTCTGGATCTAGGGCAATTTTTACAGTGGCAAAAACTTGTTTGAGTTGGTTAAATGGAAAGAGAGTTTCGAGACGAAACTCCAGGCGCTTGAATCGCCTGATTCCGATAAACGAGCGAAAAGTTAAACTAAAACGAAAATCAGATCAGAAATCACGATCAGAAAAATCGCGGATTTAATCCGAGAAAAAGAAAAACGACGAACGTTCGTTAAAACGAACGAACGGAGAACGCTCAGTAATTAAATAAACCGGAAAACCGATCTATTTTTAAAAAACCCGAAACTAAAAAAACGAACAAACCCGTCGGAAAACTAAGCGGTTTTTCTATAAAAACGGCGGCGGGATCGAGGTAAACCTCGGGCGGCGGGTCCAGCGGCGGGTGCGGCGGCTCCGGCGACGGTGGCGGCGGGCGGCGGCGGCAGCAGGGCGGCGCGCGGCACGGGCGGCGCGGGGCGGCGGCGGGTGGCGGCGGCTTGGGGCGGCTAGGGTTTGGGGTGGGGCTTCCGGCTGGGCCTCCCCGGCTTATAAAGCCGAACGGGCCTCGTGTCCGGGTCGGACACGGCCCGTAGGTCGGTTGCGTTTTTTTAAATAGTTACGCTCAGATAAAAAAAACAAAAGGACTACTAAACGGACTCCAAAAATCCCGAAATAAATTTTCCCCGGCTTCTAAAATCAAGCCGCACAGGATGAACATTTATTTGGGTCCTAAATGCAATTTTGAAAAATGCGCATTTTTCCTAAATTCAAATAAAATAGCAAACAAAACCAAATAAAATCTTGTTTGATTTTTTTATTAAATCCTCAATATTTCTTTATTTTGGGAAAGTCAGTTTATTCCCTCTCTTATATTTTTATATTAGAAATAATTGAAGATAAAATAAATAAAATCAAATGATCCTATTTTCAAAATTTGAGACAACTCAAAAATGAAAATAACAAAATCCCCAACTCTCTCCGAGGGTCCTTGAGTTGCGAAAATTTCTAGGATCAACCAAAATGCAATAAATATGATATGCAATGATGATCTAGTGTATAACATTCCAAATTGAAATTTTGGGATGTTACACCTGGCGCGCCAAAATGTCGGGTCATGGGTTCCGGCAAACCCTTGAGGTTCGAACACAGGGGTGCGCACGAAGTATTCCTCCTCTCTATCTCGCTCGCTCGACGATCCCACGGCCTAGCTCCACGAACCCAAGGAACACGAGACACATAGGTTTATACTGGTTCGGGCCACCGTTGTGGTGTAATACCCTACTCCAGTGTGCTGGTGGTGAATTGCCTCGAGGGCCGGGGATGAACTACTACAATGGATGAACTGCCTCCTGAGGAGAGGTGTTCTTGAGCTCGATGAGCTGGTGTATGTGAGGATGGTCTGAATGATCCGTCCCTTACTATGGTGGTGGCTAGCCCTATTTATAGAGGCCCTGGTCCTCTTCCCAAATGTTAGGTGGGAAGGGATCCAACAACGGCCAAGTTTGAAGGGGGAGAACTAATACAAGTTATCCTGACAAAAGGTGGTCTTCGCCTGCCAAAGGCTCTGGTGTTGACGCTGTTGTGGGCTCCTCGGTGACTGTCAGTGTCAAAACCGGCAGATCTCGGGTAGGGGGTCCCGAACTGTGCTTCTAAGGATCGATGGTAACAAGAGATAGGGGACGCGATGTTTACCCAGGTTTGGGCCCTCTTGATGGAGGTAATACCCTACTTCCTGCTTGATTGACTTTGATGAGTATAGGGGTTACAAGAGTTGATCTACCTCAAGATCGTATGTTGTGGTCTAAACCCTACAGGTATGATGAGTAATGTCATAATCATCTACCGACTAGCCTGGCCTTGGCTTATATAATGTACCAGAGGCCTAGGATAACAAGAGTCCTAGTCGAATATGTCGGTGGAGAGGAGTCCTTGTCTTGATCACCAAGTCTTGTGGAATCTTCCTCGTGTATACATCGGCTATCTGAACTGGCCCATGAGCATACGACCATGGGGGTCCTCGGCCCAATCCAACTGATTGGGAGACGACATGGTGAGTACCCCCTAGTCCAGGACACCGTCAGTAGCCCCTTGAACCGGTCTTCAAGTTGAGGACGCTCCTCGATTCTTCTGAACTGTTCTTCATCTTCGGTTGTCAGTCTTGAAAACCGGTTCAACAAATCTTCCCATCTTCGATCTTGAGGATCGCCGAAGTAAATCCGTAGAGTTTACACATCGGGTATCCGAGGAGCCCCTTCAAGTTCTCGACCTTTATCAATGCCTTGTTATTTTTATGCCACACCTCGGGTTTGAAGTTGTTCCCGGGAGGCAGCGTCCTCTTGTGTCCGAGCTCCAACATCAAACTGCATCCGAGGTATCTTTTGCAGCCGAGCACCAACGCTGGACCGCTTCCAAGCTCTAACGCCAGAATGTATCCGAGTTCCAACGCCGAACTATGTATCCGAGCTCCAACACCGGACTGTATCCAAGCTCCAACGCCGGACTGTATCCGAGCTCCAACGCCGGACTATATCCAGGTGTCATAAATCACCTTGGTTCAAAAAAGTTGAAGGAGTTTAGCCGAGCTTAATGCCGGAAATGCCCTCTATGGAGTCAGCCACTAGCACCAGAGCTTTATGCCGGACTGCTTCCGAGGTGGTGCACCACCCCGACTGCGGGCCGATTTTTTGTCAATATTTTTGATTGGTGCAATTTATTCTCTGCCGAGATATATAGCCAGTAGCCCTCAAGGTGTGAATCGGTCTAAAACCCAAGATGCACCTGAAGGATGACATAAGACCGCTGATCCCAGTAGCCCCTGAGACTCAGGTTGATTCACAAAATCGGCCTAAGGATCAACTCCTAGCTCGGCAGAATACTTCGGGACACAAAAAGCAGTGTGCAAATTCCTCGAGACTCAGGTTGGGTGCGGCCGACCAACCTGAGGATCATAATCTCCTAGAAAGCTATATTGCACTTTAAATTTTCTGCATTGGATTTTCAATGTAGTAGCCCCCGAGACACTGGTCGGGTGGCAACACCAGATCACGGGATCGATACGCCCCTTTCAATATTAGTGAATGATAAGCCCGAAGCCCAGTAGCCCCCGAGCCTTAATGTGAGCACGGGTGGCTGAATTAAGGATCGATATCCAGAGTAAAACCACAAATTATGTGTAATGATTCTACGTATCCAAGTACTTTACATCATTAATGCTCGGATCCGCTTTGTACAAAACTTTGTTGAACGACCATCGGCTTCAACCTCCTCGGCCAGAAGCCGGGGAGTGTTTGTCCTACTTTATAAAGCCGTTATAAGGGCAAAGATTTATGGAAAACAAGGCAATCCGTCCATACGATTTTATAAACAAAGGTACGCGGAGAGATATGTTATATTACTTAATGTAAGAAACATCTTCCAAGGAAAATAGTCCCTCTATCGGTTCCTTTCTTTGGGTCATCATGCTTATCATGATCATGAAACCTCACCTCCGATCAATTGGGAGGAAAATATTGAGGATTTAGTTCGGGGAATGTTCCCAAACTCTGTGGTATTAATGAACCAAAATTTTTACTTCCGTCGTTGCCGACCAATGTGATCCTTTAAGATCGCTAGCGTTCGGCTTCACCCAGTCTGAGGTACTAACTCGGATGACCCGGTAGTAACAATCACAAAGGTGCTCCCTTTACCGCCTAGCCAAACAATCGGGGACGTAGGGGTAAGCACAGGAGCCAGGCAACCCAGCTTGGCAAAAATCTTAAGTCAAATTAATGCATATTTATGGCTTTATAATGATGATTACGGAAGGCAGCCCTTGTATGTTAAATAAAAATGATGATGATATGTTTATTTTGACTCCGTTGCGACCGTTTATTAGTTGAAAGTGGCCCATCGTCGGCTTCTACCCCTTTGTAGATACTACGCAGGGTGTCTCCGCAATAACAAGACAACCCTTAGCCGACGTCTCGGTGCCCGAAGGCGGTTGTGTTAGCGGAAACGAGGCAATCAGATATGCGGGCTTTATAACTTTCACTTAGTGATAGGAGCTTTAGACTGGGGAAGCTAGCTATGAGCCCCCGGTAGTGTTCGGCGACATCCAAGGTCAAGCCGTAAACACTTCGGCCAATGTTATGAATGGCATGTCATTTAACATAGTCATCGGATCGCTGACCAGTTTATGCTTATTGTGACAGTCAGTTTTCGATTTTCTCCACTGGGGTGCTTAACCATGCAAGGTGGAAGCACAATCGTAGTGGTTCTCCTTTTACACACCTATCCAAACAAAGCAGAACGTAGGAGGCAAGCACAGGAGCCAGGCAACCCAACTATTTGACCGAAGACACAATTTGAAACCGATGCATATATAGCAATATCCGAGAATGTTTTTGCCGAATCTCTAAAGGTGTCCGGCGTTGCACTGCGATACTTATGCTAGAAACATACAAATAGTTTAAAAGTGCCATAGTCTTGGAAAACCAAAAAACATCAGTAAAAACTTGACGTCCGAACAAGATCAAGCGTTCGGTGCCAATCCGAAAATTGGAAAAAGGAAAAAAATGTGCTTCTGCCGTGCTTTAACATAACACATCCGATCTCAACACTTCAAGCGGGCCAGCCTATGGCTTCAAGCTCCTTATCCCAAAGGTGGAGTACTACTTCGAGGCCAGTTTAGCGAACTAAACTCGAGCGGCTTTTTAGAGAGAAGACAGGCTAACTGGCTATTAACCATACACTCGAGTCGAAAACGGAGCGGTAGAAAAAGACTTTGCAATGACCAAGAAGAAAACACATTTACTATTAAACAGCTCATATAAATTTTAATAGCCCCCAAGTGACTTGGGTAAAAGAATTTTATGTATAATGATTGTATGTATCGATGTACTTATATCATATCCGTGTTCACCCGAACTTTAAACGTGTCTTAACCGACCGTCGACTTCTCCCTCTTCACTCAAGGGCCGAAAAGTGTTATGTACTCCACCTGTCGAGAATATCGATGGTGTTTCCGATAACCAGGCAATCAGGCCATAAAGCTATAACAGACAAAGCGCGCTCAGGGAACTTATGCTATATTACTGATGAAGTGTAAGAAGCATCTTTGAAGAAAATAGTACCCCCACCGATACCTTTCTTCGGTTGCTCATTGTTACTATGAGACTGTGCAATAGATTTTTTGTACTCATGAGTCCCGTTGTGTGCCGACCATGGTTGAAAACAATAAGAGCGCTAGCTTTCGGCTTCACCCAGTCTGAGGTCCGAGCTCGGATGACCCGATCTTGACAATCGCGGAGGTGCTCCCTTTACTCCCTAGCCGAAAAATCAAGAACGTAGGGGTAAGCACAGGAGCCAGACAACCCAGCTTGCGGAACACTTAAGTCAACATTGTGCATATTGTGGCGTAATACACGAACAAGGAATGAAGCCATACAAGTATAATCATATGCAAGAGGAAAGGCTTCATAAAGGAAGCCCCCAAGTAAATGGGGTATTTGAATTTGCTTGCAACAAACAAGATTTTGACAAAGAAAGTTTTTCGCAAATGACTTTTTGTCAAAAAAGCATAATGCTTGGTCAAACCGAACGAAATTTAAAACTAAAGGTTTTTAAGCATGGAAGTGACTTAGTTGGTTAATGTGCTTGGTGTCGATGCACGACCCGAGCTTACGGTGGGACAAGGTCCCAGCCCCCAAGCTGGTCCTGAGGTGGCGGAGCGAAGAGCTCGGCACTCTGAAGTGGCGACATAGCACGGCCAATGCAGGCCGGCAGTGTGACACCAAAGTCCCCGGCGTGGCTTAATGAAGTAATGACGAAGCCCTCGGTCCAGCCGAGGTGACGTGATACGTCGGTACGCCGAGGTGACAGCGCTGCCCGACCCATATCCTTTACATGTGCACAGAAAATAGTGCAAGGCGGAGATAATAGGAATAATAAAAAAATTGTTGCATAATTAATAATTTACGCAAAGTGAGTAATAAAAGAAATATGGCCCGTGTGCCGAACACTCGATGAGGTAGAGCTCTCTCAGCAATGCCGAAGTCCCCGAGGCAACCGAACATGTCGGTATGGCGATTCGACCAACAAGGTGATCACGTGAGCCGATTGGGACAATGACGTTGGCTTGCGAAAGTGACCGCGTGACGCAGTCGAAGTCGATCACCTACACACATAAAATAGTGCGGTCCAAAAAGGATAATTGCTTTTCACAAAAATAATTTATTGAAAGAGATGTGGCCTGGCGCCGGAGTCATGTCGATGTAGGGCATCGACATGACGCGGTGAAGGTGTGGCCAAGCCTGAATTCGCAGGCCGATCGGAGTTCCGGATGCGGCATTCGCCGAACTGTATACGGAAACTGACCGAATCACCACGCGACCGTTGTTAAGGCGGCCACTATTTGATAGACCTGTGTACAGATGATGAAACAAACCAGAGTAATAATTCCGTGAGAAAAATAAACCCAAGCAAGAAAAAAATACTTGGATTAATAGCACCTGGTTTATTTGTTGTAGCAATCTGAAGAAAGGTTACTCCCAAAATTGGGACTCGATCCGCACACCCATTGCCTGATGGGCGATAAAGTGATGACATGATGATGTTGGCAAAGGTGGGCTCGCCGAGGCAAAGCCCCCAGTCCAGCTAACGTGACGAAGCTGGTCGGCTGGTGACGCCGAAGTCACCGGAGTGTGTTGATTAAGAAATAGCAAAGTCCCCGGCCTAGCCGAGATGACGGAGCGGGTCAGTAAGGAGATGTTGCAGCTGCCATGTCAGCTGAGGTGTTGAAGCAGTTCGGCATGATGGACATCGGCTTGAAAAAGCAACAGTGCGGCCATGCCGATGCTGGTCATAACTTGTGACGTGGTCAATGCCGGATTGATGAAGTGATCGAGCAGCGATGTCGGCGCGCCTAACCCGTGCAATCCGTGGGGCGATGGTGTTGCATATGATTTATCCTTTGCGATGCCGAACTCTTATTCGGCTTGCCGAGCTGATGATCCGATAAGGTTAGGCTCGGCTCGATGAAGCAACGATCTGTCTAGCGCAGGTCGGCAGACGTGGAGCAATGTTACCGGACTGGTGTGACACCAGCGCGATGGTGAACAGTGCCTCAAAGAAGGCTTAAAATTTTATGGGCACGTGTTAAAAACAACGCACAATATCATAGAATCAAATTCCTTGAAAAATGTTGTCTAATATCACGTTCATAAAGAAACATGAATTCTGGTCGGAACCGTATTCGCGCAGAAAACAGATCCAAAAAGTGATGCACTAATCGGAAGGTTCCCGGAGTTTGAACGGTCGGATCGAACTGAACTTGTGTGGGGTGGTAGATATAGGAATGTCGCAGCCGATCAACGGTTGCATCTTCCAAAGGACGTCCGAGCTAGGTGTTGGAGACCACGCCCTATACTCGTCCAGATTCCCATCCAGATTTGACAAGGCTCTAGTATATCGTAGATTGCCGGAGATTCCTCCATCAGAACTCGACAAAATTTTGCATGGTTGTTGTAGACTCAATTCCGCACAATTTCACCAAAGGAATCGTCAAAGCGATGCTCGAGGAGATGGTGGCAGCGGATACAAATTCTCTGTTCGGAAAAACAGCACGGTCGCCTGAGGGCAATGTTGAGTTGAGCCCCCGAGCTCCATGGATGATTCCTCCATGATCTTGATATATATCAGAGTTGATTTTGATGAAGGCCCCCGTCCGAACATGACGATAGGAGATGGAGCGCGGTCCTCGGTCGAGCCAAGGTGACCAGTTGAGCCAGCGACGAAGATGCCGGTGTCGCAGTTGATCTGCGGATGAGCCATTGATCCTTTGTCGATCACACAGCGGAACTCTCAATGAAAGCACCATTGTTGGTGTCAAAACCGGCAGATCTCGGGTAGGGGGTCCCGAACTGTGCGTCTAAGGATCGATGGTAACAGGAGACAGGGGACGCGATGTTTACCCAGGTTCAGGCCCTCTTGATGGAGGTAATACCCTACTTCCTGCTTGATTGACTTTGATGAGTATAGGGGTTACAAGAGTTGATCTACCTTGAGATTGTATGTTGTGGTCTAAACCCTACAGGTATGATGAGTAATGTCATAATCATCTACCGACTAGTCTGGCCTCGACTTATATAATGTACTAGTGGCTTAGGATAACAAGAGTCCTAGTCGAATACGCTGGTGGAGAGGAGTCCTTGTCTTGATCACCAAGTCTTGTGGAATCTTCCTTGTGTATACATCGGCTGTCCGAACTGGCTCATGAGCATACGGCCATGGGGGTCCTTGGCCCAATCCAACTGCTTGGGAGACGGCGTGGTGAGTACCCCCTAGTCTAGGACACCGTCGATGACCTCCACCCTGTCGTCCTGCTGACCTTGGTCTTCTTGCACCGATATGGAAACCTTTGCCTGATGCCTCGGGACTCCTCACATGTGCCTGCCTCTTTAGCACCAAAGAGGAAACTGGTACACTGCACCCACTGGCGCCCGCCTGGCCTTGGTCGTCATGGCTCACGTCACGTGAACCTCGCAAGGTGCCCCTTGCGTAGATATCTTCGCTCCTCGGGAGCCATCCTGGTGAGGCTGCCCCCAGGGAGGTCTTGGCATCATCTGCTTCGCGGGGCTTGGCCCCTCGCGAGGGGTCTTGATTTGTCGCTACAGATGATGGGTCGTACCAGGCCGCTGATGGAGCCACACCGTGGGCCGCAGGCAGGCAGGTCTGGGTACCCCCGTTCCAAGGACGCTGACACTTTTGCTAAAATTTTGCCCGGAAAAATATTCGATGCACAAGCTACCTTAGTAAATAAAATGGCTGCTAAACCATTCTCATTAGAAGATAAAAGTGATGAAGATCTTAAAATGATTGGTGTTTCTTCTATTGAGTTTTTGTTTAGTAAAGTTAATATTGATAAAAAGGGAGTAAAGAAGAGTCAACTTTAGGTAGAAGGTGTCCTAATATGTTGGAGGGTGAAAATCTTATTAAGAAAATTAATGAAAGTGGGTTTGTAGAGGTCAAAACTTTAACTAGTGATGTGCCCACTCTTTTGGATTACAAAGACTTTAATTATGATAGTTTCTCTTTGATTGATTGTATTTATTTGTTGCAATCCATGATAAATTCACCCCATGCCTATGAACAAAATAAAGCTTTTACTAAACATATTGTTGATGCTATGATGAAAGCTTTTGAAGAAAAATTGGAATTAGAAGTATCAATTCCTAGAAAATTGCATGATGAATGAGAACCTACTATCAAAGTCAAGATTAAAAATCATGAGTGTTTTGCTTTGTGTGACTTAGGTGCTAGTGTTTCTACAATTCCGAAATCCTTATGTGATGTGCTTGGTCTTACTAATCTTGAAGAATGCTCTTTGAATTTTCACTTGGCGGATTCTCTATTAAAAAGCCTATGGGAAGAACTAATGATGTTCTTATTTTGCAAATAGGAATTATGTGCCCATAGATTTTATTGTTCTTGATATTGATTGCAATCCGTCTTGTCCAATTATTCTTGGTAGACCATTTTTAAGCACTATTGATGTCATGATTGATATGAAAGAAGTCAATACTAAGTTCCAATTTCCTTTGAGGAAGGGTATGGAACACTTTCCTAGAACAAGAATTGGGCCACCATATGAATCAATCATGAGGGCATCTTATGGATCTCAAACCAAAGATTACAAAACTTAGATCCTTGCTTTATGCCTAGCTAAGGGCGTAAAACTATAGCGCTTGTTGGGAGGCAACTCAGTGAATAAAATTTATTTTTGTTTTTTCCTTCCTGTTCTTGAGTGTTAGCACAATTATGCTACTGTTACAATTATGTTTTTTGTGTTTTAATTAGTGTTTGTGCCATGTAAAGCCTTTAGGATCTTCTTGGGTGATAGTTGTTTGATCTTGCTGAAAAAATAGAAACTTTTACGCTCACGAAAATAATTTTCATTTTCCACCAGAGAGCGATAAAATACTCATTCCACTTGCAGTAGATCAGCATACAAATTTCTCAGGTATTCATAAATTTTCAGAATTTTTGGAGTTACAGAAGTATTCGGAATAGTCAGATTGCTACAGACTGTTCTGTTTTGACAGATTCTGTTTTCTTTGTGTTGTGTGCTTATTTTGATGGCTCTATGGTTTCTCTGATGAGTTTTCATCATAGAAAATTTAGAATACAGTATATATAATGCAAGAACAGAATATGAATTGGTTTGATACAATACTTATAGTAGTGATTTATTATTCATATACTAACGGATCTCGCGAAGGTTTTGTTGAGTTTTGTGTGATTGAAGTTTTCAAGTTTTGGGTTATCTTACGATGGATGAAGGAAGGATAGAAGAGCCTAAGCTTGGGGATGCCCCGGCATCCCAAGATATTATCCAAAAATGAGCAAACAACTAAGCTATCGGTAATTTACTTGAAGCTATATTTTTATTCGTCACGTGATATGTGTTTTTCTTGGAGCGTCTTGTATGATATGAGTCTTTGCTTGTTCTATTATGTGTTTTAAGTCATCAATCCTTGATTTACACACTTATTTGGGAGAGCCAAAATTATGTCATGACTTGTTAGAATTTCTCTCTATGCTTCACTTAAATTTTTATGAGTTATGGACTTGCTCTAGTGCTTCACTTATTCTTTTTAAGCACATTGTGCTTAGTATTTTTGAAGAAATGCTATCTTGCTTCACTTAGATTTATTTGAGATTTAGTAAAATTTTCAAGAAATTCTCTCTTTCTTCACTTAAATTAATTTGAGAGAAAGAAATAGTATGCTCGTGATCTTCACTTATACTTGTTTGAGCTTATGAAAAGCAACACATGAAAATTAGTCCCAAAGTGATAGATATCCAAGAAGGATATAATAAAAACTTTCATGAAGATCATTGGAGAAAATAAATTTGATTCTTAGTAATAGTTTTGAGATATGATGATGTGATATGTGAGTCATCTTGATGAGTAATTATGCTTTAGTAATAATATTGGTGTTAAGGTTTGTGATTCCCTATGAAAGTACGAAAGTCAATAGTCATGCAATGAAATTATATCCTACTTATGGTGCATTATTCGATGTTATTTATGCTTAATGCTTGCTTATGAGATTACCCGTTTCTTGGTTGGTCGCTTCTCAATCTTTTTCTAGCCTTCACGGATGGGGTTCACCACCTCCATTGGTGCCTCTCCGATGATGCGTGAGTAGTTCTTTGTAGACCTTCTGGGTCGTAGTTAGTAGCTAGATGGCTTCATCTCTCTCTCTCTCTCTCTCTCTTGATTCTCAATACAATGGTCTCATGGAGATCCATATTATGTAACTCTTTTGTGGTGTGCTTGTTGGGATCCGATGTACTTCAAGTTTATGATCAGTTATATTTTTTATATCAATGTAAGTATTTGAGTTTCCTTGATCTCTTTTCTGCATGATTGCTTATAGCCTCGTATTTCTTCTCCGATATTTGGGTTTTGTTTGGCCAACTTGATCTATTTATCTTGCAATGGGAAGAGGTGCTTTGTAGTGGGTTCGATCTTACGGTGCTTGATCCCCGTGACAGAAAGGGAAATGGCACGTATGTATCATTGCTACTAAGGATAAAACCATGGGGGTCTATCTCTACATAGATAGATCTTGTCTACATCATGTCATCGTTCTTATTGCATTACTCCATTTTTCGATGAACTTAATACACTAGATGCATGCTGGATAGCGGTCGATGTGTGGAGTAATAGTAGTAGATGCAGGCAGGAGTCGGTCTACTAATCTTGGACGTGATGCCTATATAATGATCATTGCCTGGACATCATCATGATTATTTGAAGTTCTATCAATTGCCCAACAGTAATTTGTTTACCCACCGTTTGCTATTTTTCTCGAGAGAAGCCACTAGTGAAACCTACGGCCCCCGGGTCTTTTTTCTCATATATTTGCCTTTGCGGTCTATTTTTATTTGCTTTTATTTTAAGATCTATTAATCCAAAAACCCAAAAATACTTTGTTGCACTTTATTTTATTTGTGATCTATTTATCCAATCTATTACAACATTTTTAACATCACGCACCAATTTCTGGCACCGTTACCCGAAAGGGATAAACAACCCCTTTAACATGTCGGGTTGCGAGGATTTGTTATATGTGTGCAGGGGTTGTTTACGTTGTGTTGCTTGGTTATCCTACTGGTTCGATAACCTTGGTTTCATATCTGAGGGAAATACCTACAGCCGCTGTGTTGCATCATCCCTTCCTCTTTGAGTAAATACCAATGTAGCTTCAAGCGACATCAGCAACGAATAAAGCATTATATCTCAGGTATGCCTATTAATGTTGAAAGTAATATTATTCAAACTTTGACACCGAAAGAACACATAAAAGAGTCCTTCCGGAACACTCCAGAATTGTGAAAATAAGGAGGTATGTGATACTGTAAGTAAACGGACTCCAAAAAATCTGCAAAATATTTTTTATCAGTTTTGGAATATTTAAGAATTTTGGATATAAAGAAACTTCCAGGAAGCGTCCCCTGGTGGGCACAAGACACCAGGGCCTAGCGCGCGCAGGTGGGTTGTGCCCACCTTGGACACCTTCCGTACTCCGTTTTTCTACCATATGCTTGTCCTCCAAGATAAAAAAGCCTATATATACTTCCCGAACCTGTTGATCACCATATCACGGAGAAATCCTCTGTTCTCTTTTTCCTTGTTGTTTTCTGTCAGATCCCATCTACCATGGCCTCTTCAAGATCCTCCAAGGATAAGTTCTTCAAGAACGTCATCAACCCATATCTGCAGGAAGTGGTGTAGCACCCTCAGGTCATCCAGATGCATGAGGGGGTGCTTCACCTCCGCGATGTGCCATGTCCCAAGGGGACGAGAACCGTGGAGGCCAGGCTTGAAACTGTGGAGCAAGACGTCTTTCGGTGCAAGGGGATGGTGGAGCGTGGGCTCAATGCTAATCACCTCATGATCACAGACTTTTCCCGTGATCTCAAGGTGGATGGCAAGCCAATGAAGGACATCATCTTCACCCTCAACGAGCAAATCAACTTTCTCCAAAGCCAGATCTATGATCTTCAAAACCAAGTCTTTGAATATGAGGTGAGGTTTAAAAGTATGAGTTTGGCTGCTAGTTGCAGGACCCGTGTGTCGGCGTCCTAGGAATGGGGGTCCCTAGACTTGCCTACCTACGGCCCACAGCGTGGCTCCACTAGTGGCCCCGTATGGCGCATCTTCACCATCAAACACTCAAGACCCTCTTGAGGGGCCAAGCCTCACAAGGCGGACAATGCAAGACCTCCTCGGGGGCGGCCTCACCAAACTGGCTCGCGAGGGGCGGAGAGATCAAGGAAAGGGGCGCCTCGCGAGGTTACTGTGACGCAAGCCATGATGACCGGGGCCAAGCGGGCGCCAGCGGGCGCAGTGTCCTCATTTCCTCTTTGGTGCTAAAGAGGTAAGCGTAGGCGCGCAGTCTCGAGGCGTCAAGCAAAGGTTTCCATATCGGTGCAACGAGACCAAGACCAGTAGGATGGAAGGACGGAGGTCACCGTGGAGCCCAAGACGACGTCATCACTAGAGCCTTTGGCAGGCGAAGACCATCTTTTGTCAGGATAGCTTGTACTAGATGTCCCCCTTCAATTGGCTGTTGTGGGATCCCTTCCCACCTAATAATTGGGAAGAGGACCCGGGCCTCTATATATAGGACTAGCCACCATCGTATGGAGGCATCTCATCTTGGACCGGATCTATTCCACCAAGGCGACCACACAAACTCGCCAAGCACAAGAGCACCTCTCCTCGGGAGGTTGTTCTTCCCTTGTAACTATTGATCCTCAGCCCAAGAGGCAATCCACCACACCACACTGGAGTAGGGTATTACACCAAATCGGTGGCCCGAACCAGTATAAATCTTGTGTCCCTTTGTTCTGCGAGTTCGACGCGCTAAGCCTTGAGATCGAGGTGAGGGTGAGTGCTTGGGGGAAGGAGAGATCTTCGTGCGCACCCCAGTGTTCGAACCTCGAGAGTTTTGCCGGAACCCGAAATCCGACATTTGGTGCGCCAGGTAGGGGTGCGCTGAAGCTTTCCTTCCATCGATCCACGTTCCACTGCTCCACCGCATCCATATCGGACGCGCGTCAAGCCCACGCTGAGTGCCGGGCCGTCCTCGCCGCCCGTGTCGCTCAGACAGCCCCTGTCGGCGGGCCTCCCCGTCGTTCTGCATCTCCTGTTGCCAACGCTGCTACCGGCCCGGCAGCAAACGAGTAGCAGGTGTCATCACTGCACCCCTCCGTGCGGTGGGACGGTCGCACCGCCACACCGTCGCTGACCCCGGTCCGATCATCATCTCACGCTTGCCGCGCGCCCACGGACATGCAGGCTGCGCTACTCATGGCATGCGAGCTCCTGCGCTACCGCCCGGTCGACGACATCTACAAGGACTGGTTAGACCGCATCGCCGAGCTTGTCAGCACCGTTGGGGGCTCTACTGCACCATCCCTCTCGCTGCCTTGCCCACCTCCAGTCGCGGGCGATGTAGCTCACGGAGCGCCTCCACCACCTCTGCATCAAGACGGCACCCTCGCGCCGAGACGCACAGCTCACAGAGTGCCACCGCCCCCTCCACGTCAAGACGGTGTCCTCGCCCCGAGACGCGCAGTCCGGCGACGTGATCCACCATGTCGTGTGCCCGCGCACGAAGAAGGAAGCTGCCAAGAGGTTCCCTGGCCGCAAGAAAACGCTCCAGCGCTCCCAGCACCACCACGACAAGACCGCATGCCGCCTGCGGCGGCGGTGCGTGGACATTAAGGGCAGGCTCCGCCCCTGCATAGGGCCTCGGTGGCCACCGCTGGCTGCCGCGCCTTCGCTCCCGAGCTGCGCACCGTCGTTTTGCCAGGCAAGTTCAAGCCGGATCTGCCTCCTCGCTACGACGGCACCCCCGGCCCTGCAGAGTTCCTGCAGCTCTACAAACTGAGTATCGAGGCAGTCAACGGCGACAAAAAAGTCACGGCGAATTGGTTTCCCATGGCTCTCAGTATGGCGCTCGCTCGTGGCTCCTGAACCTGCCTCCAGGCTCAATCTCCTCCTGGGATGAGATGTGCGACCGCTTCATCGCCAACTTCCAGGGTACTTGCGACCATCCTTCGGCCACGGGTGACCTGCGCCGCATCAAGCAACGACCGGGAGAGACCCTACAGAAGTACATCCAGTGCTTCAACAGCGTCCGCCTCAAGATCCCCAAGGTGACGGACTAAGCCATCATCTCAGCATTTTCCGATGGCGTCCACGGCGTCAAGATGAAGGAGGAGCTCGCCATCACGAGGAGCTGTGCACGACTCTGGAGTTGTTCAACATAGCAACCAAGTGCGCGAGAGCTGAGGAAGGGCGTCTCTCCCTCCTCAAGCTCCCTGCTGTCGATCCAGAGGAGAAGAAGGCCAAGGTCAAGGGCGTGAAGCACAAGGGAGTGGCCGTACTCGTGGCAGAGCCAGACACAAAGCGCGGTCGTGACCTCCCTGAGTCGTCCAAGGGCAGCCGTCCGTTCTGCACCTTCCACAACGTGCACAACCACAACACCAATGATTGTCAAGAGCTCGACCGGGGCTACGACCGAGGAGGAGGATGAGGCGGAGAACGTTGGGATGATCATGGCCCCGCCAGGAGTGGCGCGACCAGCCTCGCAAGGACTGCTGGCAGGACCAGCCTCGTGAGGGCGCCTTGAGGGACCAGCCTCGCGAGGACCGTCCTCAGGGCAATCCTGGTCTCCCTTCGCTGCCGCCACCACCAAGGAGGAACGACGACCACCATTAGGACGAGGGGGCTGGGAGCTTCCAGGAGCCGCGCGCCATTGCTTGCATCTTGGGTGGTGCTCAGGCCCCGGCTTTCCAGCGCATCTTCAAGCAGTTCTCTCGCGAGGTGAATGTAGCCCTCCCCAAGCTCGAGGCCACGCGCCCGCTCAGGTGGTCCAAGTACGCCATCACCCTCAGCTCGGCGGACCAGCTCAAATGCGTGGCGACCGTCGGCTTCCTCCCAATGCTCTGCTCACCCGTCATCAGTAATGTCCAAGTCACTAAGACCCTCATCGACGGCGGTGCGGGGCTCGGTGTCCTGTCCGTCGAGACATTCGACAGCCTTCAAGTGCCCTATGATTAGCTGCAGCCTACAAAGCCCTTCTTAGGAGTGACCGGCGGCTCCACCACCCCGATAGGGCAAGTTTGTCTCCCTGTCACCTTCGATCAGCGCGACAACTACCACACCGAGCTCGTCGACTTCGACGTCACCCATATCAGTCTGTCGTACAATGCCATCCTCGGGTACCCAGCATTAGCCAAATTCATGGCAGTGACCCACCATGGCTACAATGTCCTCAAGATGCCAGGAAGTGGCGGAATCATCACAGTCCCCTGCGAAGAAACATATGCGGTGTGCTCACTCGAGCGCGCCTTCCAAGCCATAGCAATCGAAGACCTATACAGCGAGGGCGCGCAGTACCCTCCTGAGGCCAGCCCGAAGAAGAAGAAGCAATTAGTTCGCACAGGGCCTCAGGGGAGCGGCGCCACCTCAGGATCGGCACCCGCACCTGGGTCGCCACCCTCCCTTGCATAGGAAGGCGCGCCCGGCGCCCTCCTCAGGTAGGGCTCGGGGGCTCTCTTTTGGAGGGCCTCAGACCTGGCCAACATCACGAGGGAGGCGCTCAGGCACCACATGGAGGCGTGCTTCACGGCACATTTCCCTTAGGAGGGCACCAGGCGAGGAGCGCCCGGCGCTCAGGAGTTCATCATCAAGACCACCCAGGAGCTTCAGGAAGCAAGGGCAATACGTGGCGACCGACGCCCACCTGGTGTAGCTCCCCACCCGGGCGAGGGTGGCGAGCTGCGCGTCTGCACCGACATCCCAGGGCTCAACAGGGCCGCATCTCAAGAGCGCTTCTGGCCTTCGCGTGTTGACCGGTGTGAGGGTCCACCTCACAGGTACGTTCGCATGCCGTTTGGCCTGCCGAGCATGGCAGCCGCCTTCCAGCGCAATCTACAGAGCATCCTGGCGACCCAGGAAGCCAGGAATCACGCGGTCCTAGCGAAGATGGAGATGGTCCTCAGGAGGCCACCTGAGCCCCCAGAGCCTCCCGAGGCTCAGGGTCTTGGCGGCTCATGAGGAGCGACTTCTTCAGCGCGCACCTTCAACCACCCCAACGCTCCTTCGACAACAAAACCAGGTGACATTTTCCAAGTTCATTCAGCTGGGAGCGCCCCTCGGGCTGCATTATTCCCAGGTCGCACGGGCCTGTCCCTGCGGCGTGTATCCTCTTGCATCTATAGCTTACCCTGCTGGGGGCACCCCTTGCGCTGCATCATCCCCAGGCCGCTCGGGTCCGACCCAGTGGCATGTATCGTTCTTGCATCTACCTAAGCTAGTTTGCTTTTCATGCATAAGCTATCTATGGTCATTACCTGCTTGATTGTCACCCACCACGGGAGCTGCCCATGCTGGCACGGTGCTTGTGCTCGGGTCTGTCCCTGCAACACTGACAAATCTGAGCGGTCGAGCTCTGGCTCGCGGCACGCTTGCGCACGTCACCTCACCAGGCCCTCAGTGCCTTCACCTTCTTGCGGAGCGACCAGTGGTAGACCGGCAATCGTAGTGGCAATTTGTGTCCCTCCTCGTGCTAACCTGCAGGAGCCTCCTGAATACAACAACATGCGGTACCGCGGCCTCCCTCTTCTCCCATGCGATTCGCTTGCGCGTTAAAAGGGGGGCTCCTGAGCATCGCGACTTAGGAGCTCTTACTGGCTCTCCAGCCCTCACCCCCTGGCCTTGACCACGGCACCGTGACATGGCATACCAGCGGGGGATGAGCTCGCTCGAGGGCCGCGACGTGAGGACGTAGAGCACATAGAAGAGCGTGGAGAAGAGGGGGAGGCTCGCACAGGCCTAACCTGCCTACACTACGGTCGTCGGTGTACGAGTCTGGCGCAACACAAGGAAACAACTCCGGACTACCAAGATAAGTTCCGCACCAGGGTCGGCTGAGCGCCACGGCGTAAGATTCCCACCTCTTGCAGCCCTGCTGCGGTGACGTCTCCTCCCTTTCCCACCTTTAGGTAGCTGCTTGCACGCTAAAGGGGGCCTCTTGAGCATTGCGCCTCAGGAGCTCTTACTGGACCTCGGGCTGCTCACCTCCTGGCCTTGACCATGGCATCATGACCTAGCATACCAGCGACGGCTGCAGCCTGCCTGGGGACCGGGACTTGTCGACGTAGAGCACCAAGTTGCCGTGGGGTTGGAAAGGGGAGACCGAGCCAAAGTAGGACATGCGTTCACAAGTTTTCATAATGAGGACACTATCAACAAAAGACATTACAGACCCTTTACATGCCCCCACGGGGTCTGTCTTGATTCCTCGCAGGGAACAAAAGAAGGGAGTTTTTAGGGGCCCTATCTACACGCGCCAAACGCCGCCGACGCCATCATCAACAGTGGTCCACGGGAGGCCGATGCCAACCCCATCCAGATCAGTGACGGCGGCGGCCGGACGCTGCGGCCTTGCTCCAGGCGCGGCGAGAGCTTGGGGGCACGTAGCTATCATCGCTTGTCTCCGGAGTCTCATCGGGCTCGGGAGATTCGCTGGACCACCAGGAGCCACCGCTGCTGCTGGAGGAGCTGCTGGCGAAGCCAGCGGCAGGATCGGCGTTGGCCGCTGCACCATCCTGACGACCCCCTTTAGGACAGCACTCCAAGCGGCGGCCTTCCCCGTCGAAGACCATGAAGAACATCATGGAGGCACCGTCATACTCAAAGTGGATGGCGAGGGCGCCTTCCGCACGGCAGACTCGAGCAACCTCGCCCAGCCACGGGTTATGAAGATCTTCCCTGGGGAAACAACTTCAACCTCCGCTCCAGTCGCTGGGGCGTCGTAGTCGGCGTGCTGCAGCCAAAGCTCGAGGGGGGCCCTCGGCGGCATCTCGGCGGAGAAGAACAACAGGAAGCGAATCCAAGTGCGGGGAGGCATCGCCGCCCACATTACGAGTTCGTGCGTGGAGTCCGCAGCGTGGGATCCTGGGACGACAGTGTGCATCACCTAGGCGCGGTGACCACGACCACGACGAGGCGACCACGAGCATGGCATGGGCGGCGCCGTTCGCCGCCTCTCCTGCTGGAGCCCTCGGCTCGGGCGTACAGAGGCAGCGGATAACTGGGAGGTGGCCGCTCGCACCAAGGCCTCGACACCTCCGGCCTCACCACTATGTCGCGGCAGTGGGCCAGCCTCTTCTTCGGTGGAAGTGGCACGGGCCCGTTGAGGGGGGGTTTTCCCTTCTCTGCGGACGAAAACCTCCGTATCGGCGCCATGAGTGTCACTGCTAGCGATGCAGCAAGGAAGAAGAAGAAGTAGGAGGAGTGAAGGAAGAGATAGGTGGCGGGGGCTCCGCTCCCCCCTTCCCATTTATAGCCAAGAGGAGGCCAACCGCCGGCCTCCATGATCTAAGGTAATAATGACCTTTTTTTTGCATGCAGCAGGGACTCGTCAAGTCGGGCAGTTGCCGAGGCTGCGTGGGGAAGCGGAGATGCCCACGTCCTATCAATCACCATGCGTTAAAGGAGGCCGCAGGCTGTTGGGGCCCGCGACGCTCCACACTTGGCCTTGGCTTTGCCTCGAAACCAAGTCCGAGCGTGCCTTGGGCCCGGGGGCTACTGTCGGCGTCCTGGGAAGGGGGGTCCCTAGTCTTGCCTGCCTGCGGCCCACGGTGTGGCTCCACCAGCTGCCCCATACGGCCCATCTTCACCAGCAAACACTCAAGACCCTCGCGAGGGTCCAAGCCTCACGAGGAGGACGATGCAAGACCTCCTCGGGGGCGGCCTCACCAGACTGTCTCGCGAGGGGCGGAGAGATCAAGGCAAGGAGCGCCTCGCGAGGTTCCTGTGACGCAAGCCATGACGACCAGGGCCAGGCGGGCGCTAGCATGCGCAATGTCCTCGTTTCCTCTTTGGTTCTAAAGAGGCAAGCGCAGGCGCGGAGTCCCGAGGCATCAAGCAAAGGTTTCCATATCGGTGCAACGAGACCAAGACCAGCAGGACGGTAGGACGGAGGTCATCGTGGAGCCCAAGACGACGTCATCACCAGAGCCTTTGGCAGGCGAAGACCATCTTTTGTCAGGATAGCTTGTACTAGTTGCCCCCCTTCAATTGGCCGTTGTGGGATCCCTTCCCACCTAATATTTGGGAAGAGGACCCAGGCCTCTATATATAGGACTAGCCACCATCGTAGGGAGGCATCTCATCTTGGACCGGATCCATTCCACCAAGGCGACCACACAAACTCACCAAGCACAAGAGCACCTCTCCTCGAGAGGTTGTTCTTCCCTTGTAACTGTTCATCCTCAGCCCAAGAGGCAATCCACCACACCACACTGGAGTAGGGTATTACACCACATCGGCGGCCCGAACCAGTATAAATCTTGTGTCCCTTTGTTCTGCGAGTTCGATGCGCTAAGCCTTGAGATCGCTGTGAGGGTGAGGTCTTGGGGGAGGAGAGATCTTCATGCACACCCCAGTGTTCGAACCTCGAGGGTTTTGCCGGAACCCGAAATTCGACACCATGAGACTCACTCCTCATCTTATAATGGTGGACCACTACCATGGAAAGCCGAGGAAAAGATCTCTTCTTCTTCACCATCATCACCTTCTTCACCACCAAAGGAGAATTAAGTATCAGGTATGGGCACTCCCCTTGGCTTCTACCAAGCTTGGGGGAGGTGCCCCGGTATCGTATCATCCCACTATCTTTTTACTTTTACTTATTTTAGTTCGATCTTTTGCTTTGGATGAATAAAAGTTTAGTTTGATCCTTTCTTCTTTGAGAGTTTGCTTAGTGATCTATCCTTGTAATCGTGTGCAAGTTATATGATAAAATTTAGTTTGAGTTTTTGCTTTGTTTACTTTCATGTTGTAGAAATAAGAGATAAATAAAAGAAAGGAAAGAAATAATGAAAAGATTATATACTAATCCTATGGTAGGTGATGGCACCACATAAGGAAAATTATAAGTAGAAAATTTTATTAGAGATTGACAAACATAGCATTAGTCAATCATGCAACTAATGAAAGAATTAATAAGGGAAGAGAAGATTCACATATAAATATGCTATGCTAGAAATCTTTTGTGATTGTGAGCCCTCATCAAAATATTATATGCCAAAATTGTTGATGTTGGACAAGGAAGACAACTTAATGATTTATGTTTGTTCACATTCACACAGAAGTCGTATTGTCATGGATCCTTTAACATGTGGTGCTTGCCCCCTATCTTTGCTAGCCAAAAATTCCGCACTAAGTAGAGATACTACTTGTGCATCCAAAAACCCTTAAACCCAAATCTCATTTTCAAGTGTCCACCATACCTACCTAGGGACTGAGCAAGATCCCTCAAGCAAGTTGTCATCGGTGCAAAAAGGCAATAAAAATTGCTTCTAAAAGTGTGAGATCATTTAGTGTAAGAGAAAATTGAGCGTTGCACGAACTTGTGATGGTGAAGAATAAAAGCGATAGACTACATAATAAAGGTCGCTAACACAACAGGCAATGTAATGTGACGTTCTTTTGCACTAAGGGATTGAACATACAAACAAATAAGCGCATGGCAACCTCTGCTTCCCTCTGCGAAGGGCATATCTTTTACTTTATGCAAGAGTCAAAGTTTTTATCTCTATTCCTTTTATTTTTCTCCTTTGGCAAGCATCATGTGGTGAGGAAAGATCTAGGCACATATGTCCAGTTGAATATGGGTGGCATGAGTTATTATTGTTGAAATCACCCTTGAGGTGAGTACGTTGGGAGGCGATACCATAAGCCCCTATCTTTCTATGTGTCCGGTTGAAACGTTTTGCTCATGTGTACGCGGTGAGTATTAGCAATCATAGAATACTATATGATGGTTGAGTATTTGGACTTGCCTAAAGGCCCCGATACGTGACCCTTCCTGAAAAGATGATGAATTGTAGTTGCAAAGTTGACTGAGAACATAGTTTGTCGATTTCTAATAGAGTTTTTGCTTTATACTTCGATTGTGTGATGAACTATTACTTATTCATGAGAAGTATATGATAAAAGGTCTATGATAAAAGTCCTATGTTTAATTTTGTTGCTGTTATAGTAATCAAAATGATGCTTCTATGTCCATATTTTGTTTTTATCCACACCTCTCTCTCAAAACTTGTGGACATGTTTTTCGATTTTGGTTTTCGCTTGAGGACAAGCGAGGTCTAAGCTTGGGGGAGTTGATACATCCATTTTGCATCATGTTTTATTACTGTTATTTATAATGTTTTTACCCATAATAATGCTTTTTGGAGTAATTCTAATGCCTTTTCTCTCACAATTTGCAAGGTACACACCAAGAGGGAGAATTCCGGCAGCTGGAAATCTGGACTTGGAAAATCTGCATCAGGCTACCTATTCTGCACAACTCCAAACAAGCTGAAACTTCACGAGGATTTTTTATGGAATTGGAGCCAATAAGTACCAGAGGGGGCCCACCAGGTGGGCGCAACCCACCTGAGCGTGCTAGGGAGCCCAAGCGCGCCCTGGTGGGTTGTGCTCCCCTCGGCCCACCTCTGGTGCCCATATTTTGGTATATAAGTCATTTTGACCTAGAAAAAATTAGAGGAGGACTTTCGGGACGAAGCGCCACCACCTCGAGGCGGAACTTGGGCAGCAACACTTTTGCTCTCCGGCGGAGCGATTCCGCCAGGGGAACTTCCCTCCCAGAGGGGGAAATCATCATCGTCATCATCACCAACAACTCTCCCATCTTGGGGAGGGCAATCTCCATCAACATCTTCAACAACACCATCTCCTCTCAAACCCTAGTTCATCTCTTGTGTTCAATCTTGTTACCGGAACTATCGATTGGTACTTGTGGGTGACTAGTAGTGTTGATTACATCTTGTAGTTGATTACTATATGGTTTATTTGGTAGAAGATTATATGTTCAGATCCAATATGCTATTTAATACTCCTCTAATCATGAGCATGTTTATCATTTGTGAGTAGTTACCTTTGTTCTTGAGGTCACGGGAGAAATCATGTTGCAAGTAATTGTTGGGTTTCGTAGTAATTTCAAAAAATTTCCTACGCGCACACAGGATCATGTGATGCATAGCAACGAGGGGAAGAGTATTGTCTACGTACCCTACGCAGACCGACTGCGGAAGCGATGACACGACGTAGAGGAAGTAGTCGTACGTCTTCACGATCCAACCGATCAAGCACCGAAACTACGGCACCTCCGAGTTCGAGCACACGTTCAGCTCGATGACGATCCCCGGACTCCGATCCAGCAAAGTGTCGGGGAAGAGTTCCGTCAGCACGACGGCGTGGTGACGATCTTGATGAACTACAGCAGCAGGGCTTCGCCTAAACTCCGCTACAGTATTATCGAGGAATATGGTGGCAGGGGGCACCGCACACGGCTAAGGAATCGATCACGTGGATCAACTTGTGTCAACTTGTGTGTTTAGAGGTGCCCCTGCCTCAGTATATAAAGGAGCCAAGGGGGGAGGGTGCGCCGGCCAGGAGGAGGAGGCGCAGGAGGAGTCCTACTCCTACCGGGAGTAGGACTCCCCTCCAATCCTATTCCAACTAGGATTCCCAAGGGGGAAAGAGGGAGAGGGGTGGCCGGCCACCTCTCCTAGTCCTAATAGGACTAGGGGAAGGGGGGAGGCGCGCAGCCCCCTTGGGCTGCCCCTTTCTCCTTTCCACTAAGGCCCATGAAGGCCCATGTGGTTCCCGGGGGGTTCCGGTAACCTCCCGGTAACCCGGTAAAATCCCGATTTCACCCGGAACACTTCCGATGTCCAAACATAGGCTTCCAATATATCAATCTTTATGTCTCGACCATTTCGAGACTCCTCGTCATGTCCGTGATCACATCCGGGACTCCGAACAACCTTCGGTACATCAAAATGCATAAACTCATAATATAACTGTCATCGTAACCTTAAGCGTGCGGACCCTACGGGTTCGAGAACAATGTAGACATGACCGAGACATGTCTCTGGTCAATAACCAATAGCGGGACCTGGATGCCCATATTGGCTCCTACATATTCTACGAAGATCTTTATCGGTCAGACCGCATAACAACATACGTTGTTCCCTTTGTCATCGGTATGTTACTTGCCCGAGATTCGATCGTCGGTATCCAATACCTAGTTCAATCTCGTTACCGGCAAGTCTCTTTACTCGTTCCGTAATACATCATCTCACAACTAACATATTAGTTGTAATGCTTGCAAGGCTTATGTGATGTGTATTACCGAGAGGGCCCAGAGATACCTCTCCGACAATCGGAGTGACAAATCCTAATCTCGAAATACGCCAACCCAACATCGACCATTGGAGACACCTGTAGTACTCCTTTATAATCACCCAGTTACGTTGTGACGTTTGGTAGTACCCAAAGTGTTCCTCCGGTAAACGGGAGTTGCATAATCTCATAGTCATAGGAACATGTATAAGTCATGAAGAAAGCAATAGCAACATACTAAACGATCGGGTGCTAAGCTAATGGAATGGGTCATGTCAATCAGATCATTCTACTAATGATGTGACCTCGTTAATCAAATAACAACTCTTTGTTCATGGTTAGGAAACATAACCATCTTTGATTAACGAGCTAGTCAAGTAGAGGCATACTAGTGACACTATGTTTGTCTATGTATTCACACATGTATTATGTTTCCGGTAAATACAATTCTAGCATGAATAATAAACATTTATCATGATTATAAGGAAATAAATAATAACTTTATTATTGCCTCTAGGGCATATTTCCTTCAGTCTCCCACTTGCACTAGAGTCAATAATCTAGATTACACTGTAATGATTCTAACACCCATGGAGCCTTGGTGCTGATCATGTTTTGCTCGTGGAAGAGGCTTAGTCAACGGGTCTGCAACATTCAGATCCGTATGTATCTTGCAAATCTCTATGTCTCCCACCTGGACTAGATCCCGGATGGAGTTGAAGCGTCTCTTGATGTGTTTGGTCCTTTTGTGAAATCTGGATTCCTTTGCCAAGGCAATTGCACCAGTATTGTCACAAAAGATTTTCATTGGACCCGATGCACTAGGTATGACACCTAGATCGGATATGAACTCCTTCATCCAGACTCCTTCATTTGCTGCTTCCGAAGCAGCTATGTATTCCGCTTCACATGTAGATCCCGCTACGACGCTTTGTTTAGAACTGCACCAACTGACAGCTCCACCGTTTAATGTAAACACGTATCCGGTTTGCGATTTAGAATCGTCCGGATCAGTGTCAAAGCTTGCATCAACGTAACCTTTTACGATGAGCTCTTTGTCACTTCCATATACGAGAAACATATCCTTAGTCCTTTTCAGGTATTTCAGGATGTTCTTGACCGCTGTCCAGTGATCCATTCCTGGATTACTTTGGTACCTCCCTGCTAAACTTATAGCAAGGCACACATCAGGTCTGGTACACAGCATTGCATACATGATAGAGCCTATGGCTGATGCATAGGGAACATCTTTCATATTCTCTCTATCTTCTGCAGTGGTCGGGCATTGAGTCTTACTCAATTTCACACCTTGTAACACAGGCAAGAACCCTTTCTTTGCTTGATCCATTTTGAACTTCTTCAAAATTTTGTCAAGGTATGTGCTTTGTGAAAGTCCAATTAAGCGTCTTGATCTATCTCTATAGATCTTAATGCCTAATATGTAAGCAGCTTCACCGAGGTCTTTCATTGAAAAACTTTTATTCAAGTATCCCTTTATGCTATCCAGAAATTCTATATCATTTCCAATCAGTAATATGTCATCCACATATAATATCAGAAATGCTACAGAGCTCCCACTCACTTTCTTGTAAATACAGGCTTCTCCGAAAGTCTGTATAAAACCAAATGCTTTGATCACACTATCAAAACGTTTATTCCAACTCCGAGAGGCTTGCACCAGTCCATAAATGGATCGCTGGAGCTTGCACACTTTGTTAGCTCCCTTTGGATCGACAAAACCTTCTGGTTGCATCATATACAACTCTTCTTCCAGGAATCCATTCAGGAATGCAGTTTTGACATCCATTTGCCAAATTTCATAATCATAAAATGCGGCAATTGCTAACATGATTCGGACGGACTTAAGCATCGCTACGGGTGAGAAGGTCTCATCGTAGTCAATTCCTTGAACTTGTCGAAAACCTTTTGCGACAAGTCGAGCTTTGTAGACAGTAACATTACCATCAGCGTCAGTCTTCTTCTTAAAGATCCATTTATTCTCAATTGCTTGCCGATCATCGGGCAAGTCAACCAAAGTCCATACTTTGTTCTCATACATGGATCCCATCTCAGATTTCATGGCTTCAAGCCACTTTGCGGAATCTGGGCTCACCATCGCTTCTTCATAGTTCGTAGGTTCATCATGATCTAGTAGCATGACTTCCAGAACAGGATTTCCGTACCACTCTGGCGCGGATCTTACTCTGGTTGATCTACGTGGTTCAGTAGTATCTTGATCTGAAGTTTCATGATCATTATCATTGGCTTCCTCACTAACCGGTGTAGGTGTCACTGAAACAGTTTTCTGTGATGAGCTACTCTCCAGTAAGGGAGCAGGTACAGTTACCTCGTCAAGTTCTACTTTCCTCCCACTCACTTCTTTCGAGAGAAACTCCTTCTCTAGAAATGATCCATTCTTAGCAACGAATGTTTTGCCTTCGGATCTGTGATAGAAGGTGTACCCAACAGTTTCCTTTGGGTATCCTATGAAGACACATTTCTCCGATTTGGGTTCGAGCTTATCAGGTTGAAGTTTTTTCACATAAGCATCGCAGCCCCAAACTTTAAGAAACGACAACTTTGGTTTCTTGCCAAACCACAGTTCATAAGGCGTCGTCTCAACGGATTTTGATGGTGCCCTATTTAACGTGAATGCGGCCGTCTCTAAAGCATATCCCCAAAATGATAGCGGTAAATCAGTAAGAGACATCATAGATCGCACCATATCTAGTAAAGTACGATTACGACGTTCGGACACACCATTACGCTGTGGTGTTCCGGGTGGCGTGAGTTGCGAAACTATTCCACAATTTTTCAAATGTACACCAAACTCGTAACTCAAATATTCTCCTCCACGATCAGATCGTAGAAACTTAATTTTCTTGTTACGATGATTTTCAACTTCACTCTGAAATTCTTTGAACTTTTCAAATGTTTCAGACTTATGTTTCATTAAGTAAATATACCCATATCTGCTTAAATCATCTGTGAAGGTGAGAAAATAACGATATCCGCCACGAGCCTCAATATTCATCGGGCCACATACATCGGTATGTATGATTTCCAACAAATCTGTTGCTCTCTCCATAGTACCGGAGAACGGTGTTTTAGTCATCTTGCCCAAGAGGCACGGTTCGCAAGTACCAAGTGATTCATAATCAAGTGGTTCCAAAAGTCCATCGGTATGGAGTTTCTTCATGCGCTTTATACCGATATGACCTAAACGACAGTGCCACAAATAAGTTGCACTTTCATTATCAACTCTGCATCTTTTGGCTTCAACATTATGAATATGTGTATTACTACTATCGAGATTTAGTAAGAATAGACCACTCTTCAAGGGTGCATGACCATAAAAGATATTACTCATATAAATAGAACAACCATTATTCTCTGATTTAAATGAATAACCGTCTCGCATTAAACAAGATCCAGATATAATGTTCATGCTCAACGCTGGCACCAAATAACAATTATTTAGGTCTAATATTAATCCCGAAGGTAGATGTAGAGGTAGCGTGCCGACTGCGATCACATCGACTTTGGAACCGTTTCCCACGCGCATCGTCACCTCGTCCTTTGCTAGTGCCCGCTTATTCTGTAGTCCCTGTTTCGAGTTGCAAATATTAGCAACAGAACCAGTATCAAATACCCAGGTGCTACTGCGAGCTCTAGTAAGGTACACATCAATAACATGTATATCACATATACCTTTGTTCACCTTGCCATCCTTCTTATCCGCCAAATACTTGGGGCAGTTCCGCTTCCAGTGACCAGTCTGCTTGCAGTAGAAGCACTCAGTTTCAGGCTTAGGTCTAGACTTGGGTTTCTTCTCTTGAGCAGCAACTTGCTTGCCGTTCTTTTTGAAGTTCCCCTTTTTCTTCCCTTTGCCCTTTTTCTTGAAACTAGTGGTCTTGTTAACCATCAACACTTGATGCTCCTTCTTGATTTCTACCTCCGCAGCTTTCAGCATTGCGAAGAGCTCGGGAATAGTCTTGTTCATCCCTTGCATATTATAGTTCATCACGAAGCTCTTGTAGCTTGGTGGCAGTGATTGGAGAATTCTGTCAATGACGCAATCATCCGGAAGATTAACTCCCAATTGAATCAAGTGATTATTATACCCAGACATTTTGAGTATATGCTCACTGACAGAACTGTTCTCCTCCATCTTGCAGCTATAGAACTTATTGGAGACTTCATATCTCTCAATCCGGGCATTTGCTTGAAATATTAACTTCAACTCCTGGAACATCTCATATGCTCCATGACGTTCAAAACGTCGTTGAAGTCCCGATTCTAAGCCGTAAAGCATGGCACACTGAACTATCGAGTAGTCATCAGCTTTGCTCTGCCAGACGTTCATAACATCTGGCGTTGCTCCAGCAGCAGGCCTGGCACCCAGCGGTGCTTCCAGGACGTAATTCTTCTGTGCAGCAATGAGGATAATCCTCAAGTTACGGACCCAGTCCGTGTAATTGCTACCATCATCTTTCAACTTTGCTTTCTCAAGGAACGCATTAAAATTTAACGGAACAACAGCACGAGCCATCTATCTACAATCAACATAAACAAGCAAGATACTATCAGGGACTAAGTTCATGATAAATTTTAAGTTCAATTAATCATATTACAAAAGAACTCCCACTTAGATAGACATCTCTCTAATCCTCTAAGTGATCACGTGATCCAAATCAACTAAACCATAACCGATCATCACGTGAGATGGAGTAGTTTTCAATGGTGAACATCGTTATGTTGATCATATCTACTATATGATTCACGCTCGACCTTTCGGTCTCCGTGTTCCGAGGCCATATCTGCATATGCTAGGCTCGTCAAGTTTAACCTGAGTATTCTGCGTGTGCAAAACTGGCTTGCACCCGTTGTAGATGGACGTAGAGCTTATCACACCCGATCATCACGTGGTGTCTGGGCACGACGAACTTTGGCAACGGTGCATACTCAGGGAGAACACTTCTTGATAATTTAGTGAGAGATCATCTTATAATGCTACCGTCAATCAAAGCAAGATAAGATGCATAAAAAGATAAACATCACATGCAATCAATATAAGTGATATGATATGGCCATCATCATCTCGTGCTTGTGATCTCCATCTCCGAAGCACCGTCATGATCACCATCGTCACCGGCGCGACACCTTGATCTCCATCGTAGCATCGTTGTCGTCTCGCCAATCTTATGCTTCCACGACTATCACTACCGTTTAGTAATAAAGTAAAGCATTACATCGCGATTGCATTGCATACAATAAAGCGACAACCATATGGCTCCTGCCAGTTGCCGATAACTCGGTTACAAAACATGATCATCTCATACAATAAAATTCAGCATCATGCTTTGACCATATCACATCACAACATGCCCTGCAAAAACAAGTTAGACGTCCTCTACTTTGTTGTTGCATGTTTTACGTGGCTGCTACGGGCTTAAGTAAGAACCAATCTCACCTACGCATCAAAACCACAACGATAGTTTGTCAAATAGACTCCGTTTTAACCTTCGCAAGGACCGGGCGTAGCCATACTTGGTTCAACTAAAGTTGGAGAGGCAGTCGCCCGCAAGCCATCTCTGTGCAAAGCACGTCGAGGGAACCGGTCTCGCGTAAGCGTACGCGTAAGGTTGGTCCGGGTCGTCTCGTCCAACAATACCGCCGAACCAAAATATGACATGCTGGTAGGCAGTATGACTTGTATCGTCCACAACTCACTTGTGTTCTACTCGTGCATATAACATCAACATCATTAACCTAGGCTCGGATGCCACTGTTGGGTTTCGTAGTAATTTCAAAAATTTCCTACGCGCACACAGGATCATGTGATGCATAGCAACGAGGGGAAGAGTATTGTCTACGTACCCTACGCAGACCGACTGCGGAAGCGATGACACGACGTAGAGGAAGTAGTCGTACGTCTTCACGATCCAACCGATCAAGCACCGAAACTACGGCACCTCCGAGTTCGAGCACACGTTCAGCTCGATGACGATCCCCGGACTCCGATCCAGCAAAGTGTCGGGGAAGAGTTCCGTCAGCACGACGGCGTGGTGACGATCTTGATGAACTACAGCAGCAGGGCTTCGCCTAAACTCCGCTACAGTATTATCGAGGAATATGGTGGCAGGGGGCACCGCACACGGCTAAGGAATCGATCACGTGGATCAACTTGTGTCAACTTGTGTGTTTAGAGGTGCCCCTGCCTCAGTATATAAAGGAGCCAAGGGGGGAGGGTGCGCCGGCCAGGAGGAGGAGGCGCAGGAGGAGTCCTACTCCTACCGGGAGTAGGACTCCCCTCCAATCCTATTCCAACTAGGATTCCCAAGGGGGAAAGAGGGAGAGGGGTGGCCGGCCACCTCTCCTAGTCCTAATAGGACTAGGGGAAGGGGGGAGGCGCGCAGCCCCCTTGGGCTGCCCCTTTCTCCTTTCCACTAAGGCCCATGAAGGCCCATGTGGTTCCCGGGGGGTTCCGGTAACCTCCCGGTAACCCGGTAAAATCCCGATTTCACCCGGAACACTTCCGATGTCCAAACATAGGCTTCCAATATATCAATCTTTATGTCTCGACCATTTCGAGACTCCTCGTCATGTCCGTGATCACATCCGGGACTCCGAACAACCTTCGGTACATCAAAATGCATAAACTCATAATATAACTGTCATCGTAACCTTAAGCGTGCGGACCCTACGGGTTCGAGAACAATGTAGACATGACCGAGACATGTCTCTGGTCAATAACCAATAGCGGGACCTGGATGCCCATATTGGCTCCTACATATTCTACGAAGATCTTTATCGGTCAGACCGCATAACAACATACGTTGTTCCCTTTGTCATCGGTATGTTACTTGCCCGAGATTCGATCGTCGGTATCCAATACCTAGTTCAATCTCGTTACCGGCAAGTCTCTTTACTCGTTCCGTAATACATCATCTCACAACTAACATATTAGTTGTAATGCTTGCAAGGCTTATGTGATGTGTATTACCGAGAGGGCCCAGAGATACCTCTCCGACAATCGGAGTGACAAATCCTAATCTCGAAATACGCCAACCCAACATCGACCATTGGAGACACCTGTAGTACTCCTTTATAATCACCCAGTTACGTTGTGACGTTTGGTAGTACCCAAAGTGTTCCTCCGGTAAACGGGAGTTGCATAATCTCATAGTCATAGGAACATGTATAAGTCATGAAGAAAGCAATAGCAACATACTAAACGATCGGGTGCTAAGCTAATGGAATGGGTCATGTCAATCAGATCATTCTACTAATGATGTGACCTCGTTAATCAAATAACAACTCTTTGTTCATGGTTAGGAAACATAACCATCTTTGATTAACGAGCTAGTCAAGTAGAGGCATACTAGTGACACTATGTTTGTCTATGTATTCACACATGTATTATGTTTCCGGTAAATACAATTCTAGCATGAATAATAAACATTTATCATGATTATAAGGAAATAAATAATAACTTTATTATTGCCTCTAGGGCATATTTCCTTCAGTCTCCCACTTGCACTAGAGTCAATAATCTAGATTACACTGTAATGATTCTAACACCCATGGAGCCTTGGTGCTGATCATGTTTTGCTCGTGGAAGAGGCTTAGTCAACGGGTCTGCAACATTCAGATCCGTATGTATCTTGCAAATCTCTATGTCTCCCACCTGGACTAGATCCCGGATGGAGTTGAAGCGTCTCTTGATGTGTTTGGTCCTTTTGTGAAATCTGGATTCCTTTGCCAAGGCAATTGCACCAGTATTGTCACAAAAGATTTTCATTGGACCCGATGCACTAGGTATGACACCTAGATCGGATATGAACTCCTTCATCCAGACTCCTTCATTTGCTGCTTCCGAAGCAGCTATGTATTCCGCTTCACATGTAGATCCCGCTACGACGCTTTGTTTAGAACTGCACCAACTGACAGCTCCACCGTTTAATGTAAACACGTATCCGGTTTGCGATTTAGAATCGTCCGGATCAGTGTCAAAGCTTGCATCAACGTAACCTTTTACGATGAGCTCTTTGTCACTTCCATATACGAGAAACATATCCTTAGTCCTTTTCAGGTATTTCAGGATGTTCTTGACCGCTGTCCAGTGATCCATTCCTGGATTACTTTGGTACCTCCCTGCTAAACTTATAGCAAGGCACACATCAGGTCTGGTACACAGCATTGCATACATGATAGAGCCTATGGCTGATGCATAGGGAACATCTTTCATATTCTCTCTATCTTCTGCAGTGGTCGGGCATTGAGTCTTACTCAATTTCACACCTTGTAACACAGGCAAGAACCCTTTCTTTGCTTGATCCATTTTGAACTTCTTCAAAATTTTGTCAAGGTATGTGCTTTGTGAAAGTCCAATTAAGCGTCTTGATCTATCTCTATAGATCTTAATGCCTAATATGTAAGCAGCTTCACCGAGGTCTTTCATTGAAAAACTTTTATTCAAGTATCCCTTTATGCTATCCAGAAATTCTATATCATTTCCAATCAGTAATATGTCATCCACATATAATATCAGAAATGCTACAGAGCTCCCACTCACTTTCTTGTAAATACAGGCTTCTCCGAAAGTCTGTATAAAACCAAATGCTTTGATCACACTATCAAAACGTTTATTCCAACTCCGAGAGGCTTGCACCAGTCCATAAATGGATCGCTGGAGCTTGCACACTTTGTTAGCTCCCTTTGGATCGACAAAACCTTCTGGTTGCATCATATACAACTCTTCTTCCAGGAATCCATTCAGGAATGCAGTTTTGACATCCATTTGCCAAATTTCATAATCATAAAATGCGGCAATTGCTAACATGATTCGGACGGACTTAAGCATCGCTACGGGTGAGAAGGTCTCATCGTAGTCAATTCCTTGAACTTGTCGAAAACCTTTTGCGACAAGTCGAGCTTTGTAGACAGTAACATTACCATCAGCGTCAGTCTTCTTCTTAAAGATCCATTTATTCTCAATTGCTTGCCGATCATCGGGCAAGTCAACCAAAGTCCATACTTTGTTCTCATACATGGATCCCATCTCAGATTTCATGGCTTCAAGCCACTTTGCGGAATCTGGGCTCACCATCGCTTCTTCATAGTTTGTAGGTTCATCATGATCTAGTAGCATGACTTCCAGAACAGGATTTCCGTACCACTCTGGCGCGGATCTTACTCTGGTTGATCTACGTGGTTCAGTAGTATCTTGATCTGAAGTTTCATGATCATTATCATTGGCTTCCTCACTAACCGGTGTAGGTGTCACTGAAACAGTTTTCTGTGATGAGCTACTCTCCAGTAAGGGAGCAGGTACAGTTACCTCGTCAAGTTCTACTTTCCTCCCACTCACTTCTTTCGAGAGAAACTCCTTCTCTAGAAATGATCCATTCTTAGCAACGAATGTTTTGCCTTCGGATCTGTGATAGAAGGTGTACCCAACAGTTTCCTTTGGGTATCCTATGAAGACACATTTCTCCGATTTGGGTTCGAGCTTATCAGGTTGAAGTTTTTTCACATAAGCATCGCAGCCCCAAACTTTAAGAAACGACAACTTTGGTTTCTTGCCAAACCACAGTTCATAAGGCGTCGTCTCAACGGATTTTGATGGTGCCCTATTTAACGTGAATGCGGCCGTCTCTAAAGCATATCCCCAAAATGATAGCGGTAAATCAGTAAGAGACATCATAGATCGCACCATATCTAGTAAAGTACGATTACGACGTTCGGACACACCATTACGCTGTGGTGTTCCGGGTGGCGTGAGTTGCGAAACTATTCCACAATTTTTCAAATGTACACCAAACTCGTAACTCAAATATTCTCCTCCACGATCAGATCGTAGAAACTTAATTTTCTTGTTACGATGATTTTCAACTTCACTCTTAAATTCTTTGAACTTTTCAAATGTTTCAGACTTATGTTTCATTAAGTAAATATACCCATATCTGCTTAAATCATCTGTGAAGGTGAGAAAATAACGATATCCGCCACGAGCCTCAATATTCATCGGGCCACATACATCGGTATGTATGATTTCCAACAAATCTGTTGCTCTCTCCATAGTACCGGAGAACGGTGTTTTAGTCATCTTGCCCAAGAGGCACGGTTCGCAAGTACCAAGTGATTCATAATCAAGTGGTTCCAAAAGTCCATCGGTATGGAGTTTCTTCATGCGCTTTATACCGATATGACCTAAACGACAGTGCCACAAATAAGTTGCACTTTCATTATCAACTCTGCATCTTTTGGCTTCAACATTATGAATATGTGTATTAGTACTATCGAGATTTAGTAAGAATAGACCACTCTTCAAGGGTGCATGACCATAAAAGATATTACTCATATAAATAGAACAACCATTATTCTCTGATTTAAATGAATAACCGTCTCGCATTAAACAAGATACAGATATAATGTTCATGCTCAACGCTGGCACCAAATAACAATTATTTAGGTCTAATATTAATCCCGAAGGTAGATGTAGAGGTAGCGTGCCGACTGCGATCACATCGACTTTGGAACCGTTTCCCACGCGCATCGTCACCTCGTCCTTTGCTAGTGCCCGCTTATTCTGTAGTCCCTGTTTCGAGTTGCAAATATTAGCAACAGAACCAGTATCAAATACCCAGGTGCTACTGCGAGCTCTAGTAAGGTACACATCAATAACATGTATATCACATATACCTTTGTTCACCTTGCCATCCTTCTTATCCGCCAAATACTTGGGGCAGTTCCGCTTCCAGTGACCAGTCTGCTTGCAGTAGAAGCACTCAGTTTCAGGCTTAGGTCTAGACTTGGGTTTCTTCTCTTGAGCAGCAATTTCAGCACTTGCAGACATTACCTTACTGCAAACCAATTGTCATTTCCTTCTGCTCCTCGTTGGGTTCGACACTCTTACTTACCGAAAAGAGCTACAATTGATCCATTATACTTATGGGTCATCAGCCGCACACGGCTAACAATTGATCTCGTGTGTGCTAGGCGCCCCCCTCCCACATATATACAGGTAGGAGGGGCAGGGGAGAGGCCAGGGCGCGCCCTAGGGCTGGCCGCCGGCCCCCTAGGGGCCCTGCCTTGCCCTACGCCCCCTGCCATGTTTTCCCAAGGGGGGAAGGAAAGAAGGGGGAGAGGAAAGGAAGTAGGAATCCTAATCCACACTTTCCTTTCCCTTCCCCCTTTCCTTCCCCTCCTGAAGCCGGCCTGCTATGGGGGCGCACCAGCCCCTTGTGGCTGGTGCGTTTCCCATCTTGGCCCATAAGGCTCAAATCTTTTGCCGGGGGTTCACGGAACCCCTACCGGTGACCCGATAAGTATCCGGTACCCCCGAAACACTTCTGGTGTCCGAATACCAGCGTCCTATATATCAATCTTTACCTCTGGACCATTTCGAGACTCCTCGTCATGTCCGTGATCTCATCCGGGACTCCGAACAACATTCGGTCACCAAATCACATACTCATATAATACTATATCGCCGTTGAACGTTAAGCGTGCGTACCCTACGGGTTCGAGAACTATGTAGACATGACCGAGACACCTCTCTGGTCGCTAACCAATAGCAGAACCTGGATTCCCATATTGGCTCCTACATATTCTATGAAGATCCTTATCGGTTGAACCTTTATGACAACATACGTAATTCCCTTTGTCCATCGGTATGTTACTTGCCAGAGATTCGATTGTCGGTATCTTCATACCTAGTTCAATCTTGTTACCGGCAAGTCTCTTTACTCGTTCCATAATACATCATATCGTGACTAACTCCTTAGTCGTTTGCTTTTATGATGTGTATTACCGAGAGGGCCCGGAGATACCTCTCTGATACTCAGAGTGAAAAATCATAATCTTGATCTATGCCAACTCAACAAACACCTTCGGAGATACCTGTAGAGCATCTTTATAATCACCCAGTTACATTATGACATTTGATAGCACAAAGGGCATTCCTCCGGTATCCGGTAGTTGCATAATCTCATAGTTGAAGGAATATGTCTTTGACATGAAGAAAGCAATAGCAATAAAACGGAACAATCATTATGCTAAGCTAACGGATGGGTCTTGTCCATCACATCATTCTCCTAATGATGTGATCTCGTTATCAAATGACAACACATGTCTATGGTCAAGAAACTTTAACCATCTTTGATCAACGAGCTAGTCTAGTAGAGGCATACTAGGGACACAGTATTTGTTTATGTATTCACACATGTATTTAAGTTTCCGATCAATACAATTCTAGCATGAATAATAAACCTTTTATCATGAATAAGGAAATATAAAATAGCAACTTTATTATTGCCTCTAGGGCATATTTCCTTCAAAGTTGGGGCAGCGCGTCCGCGGGGTTCGTTTCCTCCTCGTTTGATCTCCCTCGAACAGTCGTCGGATCCCACGTACAGGTTTGCTGGCGCGGCGCAAGTGCACCGCCTCTAACGATATTCGTGAGTGTAGGAGGAACATCATGCGGGGGACTGCTAGGTCCGATCACACAAGCAACAGTGAGTGGAGGTGGCTAGTTGCAACACATGCAAAGCCCTAGTGAGGGCACCGAAGCGATCAACTAAATGAGTGTGCCGCACCTCCACTATATATAGGCATCTGTCCCGGGATCAACACTTGGCCTCATGCAGATCCTAAAAGCCCAAAGTTTGTTTAGCCGGGATACGAGTCCGAGTAGGATCACATTTGACTCGTGGACCCGGTTACAGCCTCATAGGTTCCTTCCCTTAAGCGCGCGACCCCTTAGGTTTAAGTTGGCTTGGTCGTAGGTCAAATCACATTCGTCCTGCTCGGCCGGTAGCGGCCTCTAACAAGGCATGCCGACCACCAAGTAGACAATGAAGCCAGTTGGCAAACCTGTACAACATGTCACACTTCTATTCCCTTTGCCTCATGATATATGTTGTCAGGCTCAAGGCGAGTCTGTCATCCTTCTGCTAGCCCGACCTATTTCTCGTTCCAATGATGTCAGCCACTAACCGGATTATCTCATAATGCTTGTCGCATGGCCATGTTGGAAATATGCCCTAGAGGCAATAATAAATGGTTATTATTATATTTCCTTGTTCATGATAATTGTCTATTGTTCATGCTATAATTGTGTTATCCGGAAATTGTAATACATGTGTGAATACATAGACCACAACATGTCCCTAGTGAGCCTCTAGTTGACTAGCTCGTTGATCAATAGATGGTTACAGTTTCCTGACCATGGACATTGGATGTCATTGATAACGGGATCACATCATTAGGAGAATGATGTGATGGACAAGACCCAATCCTAAGCATAGCACAAGATCGTGTAGTTCATCTGCTAAAGCTTTTCTAATGTCAAGTATCTTTTTCTTAGACCATGAGATTGTGCAACTCCCGGATACTATAGGAATACTTTGGGTGTGCCAAACGTCACAACGTAACTGGGTGGCTATAAAGGTGCACTACGGGTATCTCCGAAAGTGTCTGTTGGGTTGGCACGAATCGAGACTGGGATTTGTCACTCCGTATGACGGAGAGGTATCTCTGGGCCCACTCAGTAAGACATCATCGTAATGAGCTCAATGTGACTAAGGGTTGATCACGGGATGATGTGTTACGGAACGAGTAAAGTGACTTGCTGGTAACAAGATTGAACGAGGTATTGGGATACCGACGATCGAATCTCGGGCAAGTAACATACCGATTGACAAAGGGAATTGTATACGGGATTGATTGAATCCTCGACATCGTGGTTCATCCGATGAGATTATCATGGAGCATGTGGGAGCTAACATGGGTATCCAGATCCCGATGTTGGTTATTGACCGGAGAGTTGTCTCGGTCATGTCTACGTGTCTCCCGAACCCGTAGGGTCTACACACTTAAGGTTCGGTGACGCTAGAGTTGTAGAGATATTAGTATGCGGTTAACCTAAAGTTGTTCGGAGTCCCGGATGAGATCCCGGACGTCACAAGGAGTTCCGAAATGGTCCGGAGGTAAAGATCTATATATACGAAGTCCAGTTTCGGCCACCGGGAGAGTTTCGGGGGTCACCGGTATTGTACTGGGACCACCGGAAGGGTCCCGGGGGTCCACCGGGTGGGGCCACCTATCCTGGATGGCCCCATGGGATGAAGTGGCGTGGGAACCAGCCCCTGGTGGGCTGGTGCGCCCCACCCAAGGGCCCAAGGCGCCTAGGGTTGAAACCCTAGGGGGTCGTTGCCCCCTGAGGGGGCATGCGCCCCCTGGATGGAAACCCTAAGGGCCCCCCCCTCTAGATGGGATCTCCAAGGGGGCATGCGCCCCCCCTAGCCCCTATATATAGTGGAGGGGAAGGAGGGCAGCCGCACCCTAAGCCCTGGCGCCTCCCTCTCCCTCCCGTGACACCTCTTCCTCCTCCAGTAGCGCTTGGCGAAGCCCTGCTAGAATCCCGCTGCTTCCACCACCACGCCGTCGTGCTGCTGGATCTCCATCAATTTCTCCTCCCCCTTGCTGGATCAAGAAGGAGGAGACGTCTCCGCTCCGTACGTGTGTTGAACGCGGAGGTGTCGTCCGTTCGGCGCTAGGATCATCGGTGATTTGGATCACGACGAGTACGACTCCATTAACCCCGTTCTCTTGAACGCTTCCGCTCGCGATCTACAAGGGTATGTAGATGCACTCCTCTCTCTCTCGTTGCTAGATGACTCCATAGATTGATCTTGGTGATGCGTAGAAAATTTTAAATTTCTGCTACGATCCCCAACAGTGGCATCATGAGCTAGGTCTATGCGTAGTTTCTATGCACGAGTAGAACACAAGTTGTTGTGGGTGTCGATTTTGTCAATTTACTTGCCGTTACTAGTCTTATCTTGATTCGGCGGCATCGTGGGATGAAGCGTCCCGGACTGACCTTACACGTACGCTTACGTGAGACTGGTTCCACCGACTAACATGCACTAGTTGCATAAGGTGGCTACCGGGTGTCTGTCTCTCCCACTTTAGTCGGATCGGATTCGATGAAAAGGGTCCTTATGAAGGGTAAATAGAAATTGGCATATCACGTTGTGGTTTTGGCATAGGTAAGAAACGCTCTTGCTACAAACCTATAGCAGCCACGTAAAAAAACTTGCAACAACAATTAGAGGACGTCTAACTTGTTCTTGCAGCATATGCCGTGTGACGTGATATGGACAAAAGGATGTGATGAATGATATATGTGATGTATGATATTGATCATGTTCTTGTAATAGGAATCACAACTTGCATGTCGATGAGTATGACAAACGGCAGGAGCCATAGGAGTTGTCTTAATTTATTTATGACTTGCGTGTCAACATAAACGTCATGTAATTACTTTACTTTATCGCTAACCGTTAGCCATAGTAGTAGAAGTAATAGTTGGCGAGACAACTTCATGAAGACATGATGATGGAGAACATGATGATGGAGGTCATGGTGTCATGCCGGCGACAATGATGATCATGGCGCCCCGAAGATGGAGATCAAAAGGAGCAAAATGATATTGGCCATATCATGTCACTATTTGATTGCATGTGATGTTTATCATGTTTTACATCTTATTTTCATAGAACGACAGTAGCATAAATAAGATGATCCCTCGCAATAATTTCAAGAAAGTGTTCCCCCTAACTGTGCACCGTTGCTAAGGTCCGTTGTTCCGAAGCACCACGTGATGATCGGGTGTGATAGGTTCTAACATTCGCATACAACGGGTGTAAGCCAAATTTACACACGCAATACACTTAGGTTGACTTGATGAGCCTAGCATGTACAGACATGGCCTCGGAACACGGAAGACCAAAAGGTCGAACATGAGTCGTAGAGAAGATACGATCAACATGAAGATGTTCACCGATGATGACTAGTCCGTCTCACATGATGATCGGACATGGCCTAGTTGACTCGGATCATGTATCAGTTAGATGACTAGAGGGATGTCTATCTGAGTGGGAGTTCATTAAATAATTTGATTAGATGAACTTAATTATCATGAACATAGTCTAATAATCTTTGCAATATGTCTTGTAGATCAAATGGCCCACGCTAATGTTTCCCTCGACTTCAACGCTTTCCTAGAGAAAACCAAGCTGAAAGACGATGGCAGCAACTACACGGACTGGGTCCATAACCTGAGGATTATCCTCATAGCTGCCAAGAAAGCATATGTCCTTGATGCACCGCTAGGTGAAGCACCTGTATTCTCAGCAGATCAAGACGTTATGAACGTCTGGCAGACGTGTAGTGATGATTACTCCCTGGTTCAGTGCGGCATGCTTTACAGCTTAGAACCGGGGCTCCAAAAGCGTTTTGAGCAACACAGAGCATACGAGATGTTCCAAGAGCTGAAAATGGTTTTCCAAGCTCATGCCCGGGTCGAGAGATATGAAGTCTTCGACAAGTTCTACAGTTGTAAGATGGAGGAGAACAGTTCCGTCAGCGAGCACATACTCAAAATGTCTGGGTTGCACAACCGCTTGTCTCAGCTGGGAGTTAATCTCCCGGATGATGCGGTCGTTGACAGAATCCTTCAGTCGCTCCCACCTAGCTACAAGAGCTTTGTGATGAACTTCAATATGCAGGGGATGGAAAAGACCATTCATGAGGTATATTCAATGCTGAAATCAGCGGAGGTGGAAATCAAAAAGGAACATCAAGTGTTGATGGTGAATAAAACCACTAAGTTCAAGAAAGGCAAGGGTAAAAAGAACTTCAAGAAGGACGGCAAGGGAGTTGCCGCGCCCAGTAAGCAAGCTACCGGGAAGAAGCCAAAGAATGGACCCAAGCCGGAGACTGAGTGCTTTTATTGCAAGGGAAACGGTCACTGGAAGCAGAACTGCCCCAAGTACTTAGCGGATAAGAAGGCCGGCAATGCCAAAGGTATATGTGATATACATGTTATTGATGTGTACCTAACCAGCGCTCGTAGTAGCTCCTGGGTATTTGATATCGGTGTAGTTGCTCATATTTGTAACTCAAAACAGGAACTGCGGAATAAGCGGAGACAGGCGAAGGACGAGGTGACGATGCGCGTCGGGAATGGTTCCAAGGTCGATGTGATCGCCGTCGGCACGCTACCTCTACATTTACCTACGGGATTAGTTTTAAACCTCAATAATTAATTTAGTACCAGCTTTGAGCATGAACATTGTATCCGGATCTCGTTTAATGCGAGATGGATACTCATTTAAATCTGAGAATAATGGTTGTTCTATTTACATGAGAGACATGTTTTATGGTCATGCCCCGCTGGTCAATGGTTTATTCTTATTTAATCTCGAACGTGATGTTACACATATTCATAGTGTGAATGCCAAAAGATGTAAGGTTGATAATGATAGTCCCACATACTTGTGGCACTGCCGCCTTGGTCACATTGGTGTCAAACGCATGAAGAAACTCCATGTAGATGGACTTTTGGAGTCTCTTGATTATGAATCATTTGACACGTGTGAACCATGCTTCATGGGCAAAATGACCAAGACTCCGTTCTTCGGAACAATGGAGCGAGCAACCAACTTATTGGAAATCATACATACTGATGTGTGCGGTCCAATGAGCATTGAGGCTCGTGGTGGCTATCGTTATGTTCTCACCCTCACTGATGACTTGAGTAGATATGGGTATGTCTACTTAATGAAACACAAGTCTGAGAACTTTGAAAAGTTCAAGGAATTTCAGAGTGAGGTTGAGAATCAACGTGACAGAAAAATCAAGTTCTTATGATCAGATTGTGGGGGAGAATATTTGAGTCATGAATTTGGCACGCACTTCAGGAAATGTGGAATTGTTTCACAACTCACGCGCCTGGAACACCTCATCGTAATGGTGTGTCTGAACATCGTAATCGCACTCTATTGGATATGGTACGACCTATGATGTCTCCTACCGATCTACCGCTGTCATTTTGGGGTTATGCTATAGAGACTGCTGCATTCACTTTAAATAGGGCTCCGTCGAAATCCGTTGAGACGACAACGTATGAATTGTGGTTTGGTAAGAAACTTAAGCTGTTGTTTCTGAAAGTTTGGGGATGTGATGCTTATGTCAAGAAACTTCAACCTGAAAAGCTCGAACCCAAATCGGGAAAATGCGTCTTCATAGGATACCCTAAGGAAACTATTGGGTATACCTTCTACCTCAGATCCGAAGGCAAGATCTTTGTTGCCAAGAATGGATCCTTTCTAGAGAAAGAGTTTCTCTCAAAAGAAGTAAGTGGGAGGAAAGTAGAACTTGATGAAGTATTGCCTCTTGAACCGGAGAGTGGCGCAGCTCAAGAAAATGTTTCTGTGGAGCATGCACCGACTAGAGAGGAAGTTAATGATGATGATCATGAAACTTCAGATCAAGTTGCTACTGAACTTTGTAGGTCCACAAGGACACATTCCGCACCAGAGTGGTACGGCAACCCTGTCCTGGAAATCATGTTGTTAGACAATGGTGAACCTTCGAACTATGAAGAAGCAATGGCGGGCCCAGATTCTGACAAATGGCTGGAAGCCATGAAATCCGAGATAGGATCCATGTATGAAAACGAAGTATGGACTTTGACTGACTTGCCCGATGATCGGCGTGCCATAGAAAATAAATGGATCTTTAAGAAGAAGACAGACGCGGATGGTAATGTGACCATCTATACGGCTTGGCTTGTCGCTAAGGGTTATCGACAAGTTCAAGGCATTGACTATGATGAGACTTTCTTGCCCGTAGCAAAGCTTAAGTCCGTCCGAACCATGTTAGCAATTGCCGCATTCTATGATTATGAGATATGACAAATGGACGTCAAAACGGCATTCCTTAATGGTTTCCTTAAGGAAGAATTGTATATGATGCAGCCAGAAGGTTTTGTCGATCCTAAGAATGCTGACAGGGTGTGCAAGCTCCAACGCTCAATCTATGGGCTGGTGCAAGCATCTCGGAGTTGGAACATTCGATTTGATGAGATGATCAAAGTGTTTGGGTTTATGCAGACTTATGGAGAAGCATGTGTTTACAAGAAAGTGAGTGGGAGCTCTGTAGCATTTCTCATATTATATGTGGATGACATACTATTGATGGGAAATGATATAGAATTCTTGGAAAGCATAAAGGCCTACTTGAACAAGTGTTTTTCAATGAAGGACCTTGGAGAAGCTGCTTATATATTAGGCATCAAGATCTATAGAGATAGATCGAGATGCCTCATTGGTCTTTCACAAAGCACGTACCTTGACAAGATATTGAAGAAGTTCAATATGGATCAGTCCAAGAAGGGGTTCTTGCCTGTATTGCAAGGTATGAGATTGAGCATGGCTCAATGCCCGACCAAGGCATAAGATAGATAAAAGATGAGTGTCATCCCCTATGCCTCGGCCATAGGGTCTATTATGTATTCCATGTTGTGTACCAGACCTGATGTAAACCTTGTCGTAAGTTTGGTAGGAAGGTACCAAAGTAATCCTGGCATGGAACAATGGACAGCGGTCAAGAATATCCTGAAGTACCTGAAAAGGACTAAGGATATGTTTCTTGTTTATGGAGGTGATGAAGAGCTCGTCGTAAATGTTTACGTCGATGCTAGCTTCGACACGGATCTGGATGACTCCAAGTCACAAACCGGATACGTGTATATTTTGAATGGTGGGTGAGGGAGTCCTGGATTAGGGGGTCTCCGGAAAGCCGGATTATATCCTTTGGCCGGACTATTGGACTATGAAGATACAAGATTGAAGACTTCGTCTCGTGTCCGGATGGGACTCTACTTGGCGTGGAAGGCAAGCTAGGCAGTACAGATATGGATATCTACTCCTTTGTAACCGACCTTGTGTAACCCTAACCCTCTCCGGTGTCTATATAAACCGGAGGGTTTTAGTCCGTAGGACATAACAATAACATACAATCATACCATAGGCTAGCTTCTAGGGTTTAGCCTCTCTGATCTCGTGGTAGATCTACTCTTATACTACCCATATCATCAATATTAATCAAGCAGGACGTAGGGTTTTACCTCCATCAAGAGGGCCCGAACCTAGGTAAAACATCGTGTTCCCTGCCTCCTGTTACCATCCGCCTTAGACGCGCAGTTCGGGACCCCCTACCCGAGATCCGCCGGTTTTGACACCGACATTGGTGCTTTCATTGAGAGTTCCTCTGTGTCGTCGCCATTAGGCTTGATGGCTCCTACAATCATCGATAGCGATGCAGTCCAGGGTGAGACTTTTCTCCCCGGACAGATATTTGTGATCGGCAGCTTCGCACTGCGGGCCAACTCGCTTGGCCATCTGGAGCAGATCGAAAGTTACGCCAGTGGCCACCAGGTCAGATTTGGAAGCTTAAACTACACTGCCGATATCCGCGGAGACTTGATCTTCGACGGATTCGAGCCTCTGCCTTGTGCGCCACGCGGTCACGATGAGTACGATTTAGCTCTGCCATCGGACAATGTTCAAGAAATCACACCGGCAGCCGCTCCGACCCTTAATTCGGAGCCAGTTGCGCCTCCCATGGACGGGTGGATAGACCCCGCCACAGAGGCCGCATCCCCAACGGCGATCGAGTCGAATATCGATCTTACCCTTCACGAGAGCCGTGTTGTTAAACTGCCGGATACTTCTCCGGCCACGGACTCCGAACTGCCTGTGCCCGTTCCTATCGAATCCGGTTGGGCGCCGATCATGGAGTTTACCTCCGCGGATATCTTTCACCACTCGCCCTTTGGCGACATACTGAACTCATTAAAGTCTCTCTCCTTGTCAGGAGAGTCCTGGCCGAACTATGTCCGGCGCGATTGGGATGCGGATGACAAAGAAATTCGCCGCCCACTCACCACCCACTTAGTAGCCACTGTCGATGACTTAACCGACATGCTCGACTCCGACTCCGAAGACATCGACGGTATGGACGACGATGCAGGAGAGGAACAGGAACCACTTCCCACAAGGCACTGGACGCCCACTTCATCAGTTGACGTATACATGGTGGACACACCAAAAGACGACGACGACGAGGAACGGAAGGACGCAACGAAGGGTTGTCCCCTCGAGAAGCAGTCAAAGCGGCAGTGTAAGCGCCGCTCCAAATCACGCCTCGGTAGAAACAATGATCATATAGACCCAGCATTAGAGCAGGGTGAACCATCGCCGGACCACGGCAACACAGAGAATCAAACCGAACAACCCGACTCTGTCAAAGATAATAGTCCGGACGACATCACACCAGACAGACCCGTCAAAGGCTTGTTGCCACCGCGAGGAGTCGAAAAAAGCAGAAGCAAAGGCTCAAGGCTGCGCAAGACACACTCCGAATCAGATGGAGTAAAGTACTCAACTCAGCAGCAAAGTACGGCGGTAATCGCCACACCAAGAGCTACCCGAAGCGGAAGTTGCTACCCGAATTCGATGAGGAGGCCTTAGATCCCCTGCAACCAAAAATTAAAATGGCCATCTGGCCAGATAGACGACCTCACGGCCAACATAGAGCGGCAAACAACGCCGCACATAAGCCAATACGCGATCCATGCGAGGGCTCGCATCAAAAGGACGGCGCAACCAGATCCATCTATGGACCACGCAAGCGCGCTCCAGCATACGATGCAACACAACAAACATCCGAGCAATGCGGTACATCCAGATACAGGGGTGCCGCACACCCCCTATGTTTCACTGATGAGGTGCTGGACCATGAATTTCCAGAGGGATTCAAACCCGTAAACATAGAGGCATACGACGGAACAACAGACCCCGGGGTCTGGATTGAGGACTATATCCTCCATATCCATATGGCTCGAGCAGATGATCTCCACGCCATTAAGTATTTACCCCTCAAACTCAAAGGGCTAGCTCGGCACTGGCTTAAAAGCCTCCCCGGAAGCTCCATTGGAAGCTGGGAAGAGCTTGAAGACGCTTTTCGGGCAAATTTTCAAGGGACTTATGTCCGACCTCCGGATGCGGACGATTTGAGTCATATAACTCAACAGCCCGGAGAGTCAGCCCGAAAGCTTTGGAACAGGTTTCTTACTAAAAAGAACCAAATAGTCGACTGTCCGGAAGCCGAAGCCTTGGCAGCTTTTAAGCATAGCATCCGCGACGAATGGCTTGCCAGACACCTCGGCCAAGAAAAGCCGAGAACAATGGCAGCATTAACAAGCCTCATGACCCGCTTTTGCGCGGGTGAGGACAGTTGGCTAGCCAGATGCAGCACCAGCGACCCCGGTACATCTGAAGTTAGAGATGGAAATGGGAAATCACGACGCAACAAAAATAATAAGCACCGGAATAAAGAAGACAGCCCGAAGAGCACGGTGGTAAACGCCGGATTCAGTAGTTCTCGGCCAGGTCAGTAAAAGCCACCCTCTAAAGGCGCCAGAGATGAATTGTCTAGCCAAAACAAAATCTGGACCAAATATGTCAGATCCATAGCACCCCCGATAAACCTGCAAATCATACCCACAGAGAATGTTGGGTCTTCAAGCAGTCCGGCAAGCTCAACGCCGTACACAAGGGGGGGGATACACCAAGCGAAGACGAGGATGAGCCTCTCAAGCAAGACACTGGGGAACAAAAGAAATTTCCACCAGAAGTCAAAACAGTGAACGTGTTACACGTGATCAAGGGGAGAAACAAAGCGGCACTCCCAGAGAAACATGCCCAAGGGCCTATCACCGCGGAGTCCTGCCACTGGTCGTCTCAACCGATCACTTTCGACCATCGGGATTACTCAGTAAGTATCCGGCGTGCAGGATGGGTTGCCTTGGTATTAGACCCAATAATTGATGGATACCATTTCACACGAGTCCTGATGGACGGTAGCAGCAGTCTAAACCTGATATATCAGGACACAATCTGCAAAATGCGGATAGACCCAACAAAAATTTTCCACAGCAATACTACCTTTAAAGGAGTAACGCCAGGCCTAGGGGCTCATTGCATGGGCTCCCTTCTACTAGAGGTTATATTCGGCTTCCCCGATAACTTCCGTAGCGAAAATTTAACATTCCACATTGCTCCGTTCCAAAGTGCCTATCAAGCACTACTTGGACGCGAAGCTTCCGCTCTCTTTAATGCAATTCCGCATTACGCTTCCCTCACTCTTAAGATGCCTGGTCCACGTGGCATCATTACAGTGAATGGAAATACTGAGCGATCCTTGCGCGCCGAAGAGAGTGCGACTGCCTTGGCAGCCGCACAGTAAAAACGGCCTCGCCAACTAAAGCATTTGATAGGTCGTCAAGACCGCGGACATGGTTAGACGAGTCCGGCGCAGCTATATGTAATTCATACAGATTTGATGGCCACACCCCTATTACAAATACAAGGGACTCAACGTGCGCAGACAAGTGGCAATTTTTACTCATCTTGAATTGTACATGGTTTCTTTAAACCCACCTTTTTGCACGACAACTTTTCACCTAAGTTTCTCTCTATTATGAATGATCATCGTGCTACACCCGTCTAGGATACGGCACAACGGAGACACAGGCGCAGACGTGCAGCAGGGACCCGTTCCAAGGATTCTTTTTAGATTAAGACCCTGCGTAAACCTTTTTTTACTGTCTCTTGTTGATACACATCCCTCGGATTCTCAGTACAATTGAGAAGGATGCTGATGTCTTGGCATGTGGCCACGTCAGAATAATGCACGTACCTGGACACCAGGGGCTTCTTACAAAGGGCACTGTTTAGGCCCGGTTTATACCATAAAGACCGAATACCTTAGGGAGTGTTCGGCGTCGTGAGTTTGGCCTTATATGCATCAGCTCCGAATCATGTCTTTGGTCAAATGTTGGGTTTGCCCGGCTCCTGTGTTTTGCTGCCTTACGTTCTGCTCTATCGGCTAAGGCGGCACCAGGAGAACTACTGCGATTGTGCCCTGGTTCATCCGGACGAGCACCTCAGTAGAGAAAGCCGAAAACTTACTGTCATGATATAGCGCGAGACTGGTCAACCACTCGATGACCCATCAGAATGTTAGAATTCCTCTGCCTTAATGAAGGGTCGTTTCCCGGCCAGGCATGTACGCACCGCGAATTCGGATAAGTGCGGAGCCACCAGGGGCTATATAGTAGCCCCACTGTCAAACTCCTATGGCTAAGTGAAAGTGTTAAAGCATTATAGTCCGGTTGCCTAGTTCGCTGCGACATCACCTCCTTATTAGGACCAAGACGTTGGATTAAGTGTGAATATGCGTCTTCTACGAACACCCCCGCATTATATGCATGGGTGCTGAAGCCGACGACTGCAATCTTTCAGGTTATACACATGTATACATAAACGGCCGCACAGGAGGCATCATATTACTTTCGGGAAAAAGTATAAATATAGCCTTGATAAATTTCATAAAAACATTGTTTTTACAATGGGAATACATGTCACTCAAACATAATATTCTTCGAGCACTGGGCCTCTATCAAACGAGCACCCTCAAGAACTTCTTCAAAATAGTGCTCGGCAGCCACTCGGCCTATGGTCGAACCCTACGCCGCAACAGTGGTAGCATCCATCTCCGCCCAGTATGCTTTGACATGGGCAAGGGCCATCTGCGAGCCTTCTATGCACGCCGACCTCTTCATCGCATTGATGCGCGGCACCGCACCAAGGAACTGCTGCACTAAGCTAAAATAGATGTTCGGCTTCGGCTTTTCCGGCCACAGATGATCTACGACGGACCTCATGGCAAGTCCGGACAATCTATTGAGTTCGGCCCATTCGGCAAGCCGATCAGTTAGTGGAAGCGGACGCTCTGGAATGTTAAACTGCGACCAGAATAGCTTGTCCACTTCACGATCTGTTTGATCTCGGAAGTATTCGGCCATATCGACAGCACTCGCCGTCAAATCCAGATATGCGTCTGCCGAACTCCACAGCCAATCCAGAGGGGCATACCGCAGATCTCCGAACTTCCTCCGCAGCAAAAAGGGCTTCCCAGCCACAATATCACCAGCTTCACGCAGCTCTTCCTTCTTTGCCCTCATGGCAGAGCGGGTGTCTTTGGCCGCCATCGTGGCCTTTTCGAGGTCTGTTGCCTTCGCTCGGTTCTCTTCTTCAAGGAACTGGCAACGGTCGGCAGTGTCTCTTAACTTTACAGCCATCTTGGCCATTTTATCTTTGCTCTCGCAATGTGCAGCCTTTTCGGCTCTTAACTCTTCGGCTGCCTTTAAAGCAGCCGCATTACTAATTCTTGCTTGTTCCTTGGCTCGGGCAAGTTCCACCCGAAGGGTCTCCATGGTGGAAGCTCCATCTGCAGTCACAACATATTAAAGATACCGGCGTTATGCTGCTCTTCCTATGTGACATTCACCAGAAAATATCACTTACCCTGTGCCTCGTCAAGCTGCTTGTTAACAAGCTCGATGTCGGCATCTGCCGCATCCAGTTGCCGCTTTAGTTCGGCAAACTCATTAGTCCGGCCAACCACCGGAGCTCCCATCACCTGCACATAAAGCGGTATGGTTATTACATGGGACTACGATCCTCTGTTCGCCGTCGTTCTTGATGACAACCAGAGTCTCAGGGGCTACTATCTACACAGGGCACACCTAAAAATGTGCGGTACTATCAAAAAGTATATCATTTCACGTACCTCAAAGCAGTAGACTCGTAAAGGATTCATGCAATCCGCTTTCGGCGGACAAATTCTTTCCATCACTGTACCCATCAACATACGGTGTTCTTCTGAGATGGCCGCTCGCTCCAACAGCTCCCTCAGTACGTCCGACCGCATAACAGACGGTGTCGGACTCTTTTGTTTACTCTCTTCAAGAGCCGGACGCTGGGGACTTCGGGTGACTATAGGATTATCTTCTGGCCTCACCAGATCCGGAGAGGCCCTCCGTGACGACACTTCAATGTCGCCCGCTTCTTGAGCGGGGGAGTCCGGGGGAGGCATTTTTCTCTCCATCATCTCCGAAAGAAGATCCCCCAAAGACGAGCTATGCTGAGAAGGGCTAAGATCCGAACTGCAAGATAAATGCTTCGGTTATTTTCCTCAGAGGTAAGGTAGTATATCTCCACTATTAAAGTACTTTTTGATTACTTACAGCTCGTTGGAGGGCTGATCCTCGCGCAGAATTTGTGCGGCAAGAGCACCCTCCAAGGCAGAACCCTCTGGTGGAGACTTCTTCTCCCGTTTGGAAGCCTTGGTTTCCGGATCTTCAGAGGCAGTCCTCTTCCTTCCCCGAAGTGAGAGAAGGTCAGATTCTTCCCCTTGGTTATCCTCCTTCACGGAGGCGCTCATTCCCTCGGTTGGAATTGGTAGCGATGGGGGCCCGCTTTCGACCTCATTATTCCCCCCTTTATCTTCCTTTGAGGGCTCCGGGCAAGGTGCTAGCTCGAGCATCTTTTCCAGTACCGGATTCTCCAAACCCTCAAGAAGGGGGGCCGAACATCGAATCATCTTCGCCCTTGTTAGCCAGTCCTGGTCAAAGAGCGATTTCTCAGAATGATGGCATGGTAAATGAAAGAAGGTGTGTTCGGCTAAAGGATTACTTACTTGGTTGGTGGTACGGTTGCTGCTTAGGCCCACGTCCTCGGTAGTATCCGGACACTCTATTTGGGGTCCGAAGAATGATTTGTACATCTCCTCGTGCGTCAGGCCGAGGAAATTCTGAATGGTGCGCGACACTTCTGGGTTGAACTCCCACATTCGGAGGGGCCGACGTTTGCAAGGCTGGACTCAACGAACCAGCATGACTTGCACTACCGTAACCAGACTGAAATCTCCGTTGAAGAGATCTTGAATGCGGCTTTGCAGTATAGGCACGTCCTTGGCTGGACCCCAGCTCAGCCCTCTGCTAATCCATGACATCAGTTGTGGTGGAGAGCCCGAGCGGAAAGCAGGGGCGGCGACCCACTTGGCACTTTTGGGAGCTGTGATGTAAAACCACTCCCGCTGCCATAATCCGGACACCTCTAGAAAGGAACCCTTTGACCATGGAGCCCCCGCACGCTACGTGCTGCCCCTCGACCATCTTTGGCTTCACGTCAAAGGTCTTGAGCCACAGGCCGAAGTGAGGGGTAATGCGGAGGAAGGCCTCACATGCAACAATAAATGCCGAGATGTGGAGAAAGGAGTTCGGGGCTAGATCATGGAAATCTAGCCCGTAATAGAACATCAAACCCCTAACAAAGGGATCCAGGGTGAGGCCTAGGCCTCGGAGGAAGTGGGAGATGAACACAACGTTCTCGTTGGGGTCGGGAGTAGGGACGACCTGCCCTCGGGCAGGCAGCCGATGCGAAACCTCGGCGGTCAGGTATCTGGCCTCCCTCAACTTCTTGATATCCTCTTCTGTAACAGAGGAGGGCATCCACTAGCCTTGAAGGCTAGATCCGGACATGATTGAAGGTCCGAAGCACCTGACCTGGGCTTTGGGTGTTAGAACTCGAGGCGGGGGAAGGATTCGATTGAGCACGTGAGGGAAAAAAGTAAAAGCCTTGTCCCTTTATAAAGAGGGTGAATATCAAGCGTCCTCTCCATAGCCGTTTGGGACTTGCCTATAATCTAGGAGTCCTAGACACGGTTGGGTTACCCACGACCGTATTGATGAGAATCCCATAATTAGGGGAACACGATCTCTGCTTTGACAAGACGTGCCAAGAAACCACCTCGGGTTATGTGTGGAGCTGGTTGAAGAAAAACAGTTTGAATAATCACCGAGCCATGGCATGATGTCATGTTGCCAAAACGTGTCAGCAGATTAAGATTTGTGGAAATATTATTCTCTCTACGGTGGTATGTGGAACTGATTTTGCAGGGTCGGACACTATCCTTGAATTCTTCTGTGATGTGTTCGGAGGAGGAACCCACCTTGCAATGTCGAAGACAATACTGCGCGCCGGACTCATCGTCATTGAAAGCCTGGTTCAGGGGCTACTGAGGGAGTCCTGGATTAGGGGGTCTCCGGACAGACGGATTATATCCTTTGGTCGGACTGTTGGACTATGAAGATACAAGATTGAAGACTTCGTCTCGTGTCTGGATGGGACTCTACTTGGCGTGGAAGGCAAGCTAGGTAGTACAGATATGGATATCTCCTCCTTTGTAGCCGACCTTGTGTAACCCTAACCCTCTCCGGTGTCTATATAAACCGGAGGGTTTTAGTCCGTAGGACATAACAATAACATACAATCATACCATAGGCTAGCTTCTAGGGTTTAGCCTCTCTGATCTCGTGGTAGATCTACTCTTGTACTACCCATATCATCAATATTAATCAAGCAGGACGTAGGGTTTTACCTCCATCAAGAGGGCCCGAACCTGGGTAAAACATCGTGTTCCCTGCCTCCTGTTACAATCCGCCTTAGACGCACAGTTCGGGACCCCCTACCCGAGATCCGCCGGTTTCGACACCGACATTGGGGCAGTCAGCTGGTGCAGTTGCAAGCAAAGCGTCGTGGCGGGATCTACATGTGAAGTGGAGTACATGGCAGCCTCAGAGGCAGCACATGAAGCAATCTGGATGAAGGAGTTCATTACCGACCTAGGAGTTATTCCCAATGCGTCGGGCCCGATGACTCTCTTCTGTGATAACACTAGAGCTATTGCCCTTGCCAAGGAGCCCAGGTTTCACAAGAAGACCAGGCATATCAAGCGTCGCTTCAACTCTATTCGTGAAAATGTTCAAAATGGAGACATAGATATTTGTAAAGTGCATACGAACCTGAATGTCGCGGATCCGTTGACTAAACCTCTTCCTCAAGCAAAACATGATCAACACCAGAACTCTATGGGTGTTCGATTCATCACAATGTAACTAGATTATTGACCCTAGTACAAGTGGGAGACTGTTGGAAATATGCCCTAGAGGCAGTAATAAAATGGTTATTATTATATTTCCTTGTTCATGATAATTGTCTATTGTTCGTGCTATAATTGTGTTATCGTAATACATGTGTGAATACATAGACCGCAACATGTCCCTAGTGAGCCTCTAGTTGACTAGCTCGTTGATCAATAGATGGTTACGGTTTCCTAACCATGGACATTGGATGTCATTGATAACGGGATCACATCATTAGGAGAATGATGTGATGGACAAGACCCAATCCTAAGCATAGCACAAGATCGTGTAGTTCGTCTGCTAAAGCTTTTCTAATGTCAAGTATCTTTTCCTTAGACCATGAGATTGTGCAACTCCCGGATACTATAGGAATACTTTGGGTGTGCCAAACGTCACAACATAACTGGGTGGCTATAAAGGTGCACTACGGGTATCTCCGAAAGTGTCTGTTGGGTTGGCCCGAATCGAGACTGGGATTTGTCACTCCGTATGACGGAGAGGTATCTCTGGGCCCACTAGGTAAGACATCATCGCAATGAGCTCAATGTGACTAAGGGTTGGTCACGGGATGATGTGTTACGGAACGAGTAAAGTGACTTGCAGGTAATGAGATTGAACGAGGTATTGGGATACCGACGATCGAATCTCGGGCAAGTAACATACCGATTGACAAAGGGAATTGTATACGGGATTGATTGAATCCTCGACATCGTGGTTCATCCGATGAGATTATCGTGGAGCATGTGGGAGCCAACATGGGTATCCAGATCCCGCTGTTGGTTATTGACCGGAGAGTTGTCTCGGTCATGTCTACGTGTCTCCCGAACCCGTAGGGTCTACACACTTAAGGTTCGGTGACGCTAGAGTTGTAGAGATATTAGTATGCGGTTAACCGAAAGTTGTTCGGAGTCTCAGATGAGATCTCGGACATCACGAGGAGTTTCGGAATGGTTCGGAGGTAAAGATTTATATATAGGAAGTCCAGTTTCGGCCACCGGGAGAGTTTCGGGGGTCACCGGTATTGTACCGGGACCACCGGAAGGGTCCCGGGGGTCCACCGGGTGGGGCCACCTATCCCGGAGTGCCCCATGGGCTGAAGTGGCATGGGAACCAGCCCCTGGTGGGCTGGTGCGCCCCACCCAAGGGCCCAAGGCGCCTAGGGTTGGAAACCCTAAGGGGGTCGTTGCCCCCCGAGGGGCCGCCACCCCCTCTAGATGGGATCTCCAAGGGGGCATGCGGCCCCCCTAGACCCTATATATAATGGAGGGGAGGGAGGGAAGCCGCACCCTAAGCCCTGGCACCTCCCTCTCCCTCCCGTGACACCTCTTCCTCCTCCAGTAGCGCTTGGCGAAGCCCTGCTGGAATCCCGCTGCTTCCACCACCACGCCGTCATGCTGCTGGATCTCCATCAACTTCTTCTCCCCCCTTGCTGGATCAAGAAGGAGGAGACGTCTCCGCTCCGTATGTGTGTTGAACGCGGAGGTGTCGTCCGTTCGGTGCTAGGATCATCGGTGATTTGGATCACGACGAGTACGACTCCATCAACCCCGTTCTCTTGAACGCTTCCGCTTGCGATCTAGAAGGGTATGTAGATGCACTCCTCTCTCTCTCTCTTTTTGCTAGATGACTCCATAGATTGATCTTGGTGATGCGTAGAAAATTTTAAATTTCTGCTACGATCCCCAACAGGCCATGCTTATCTTGGTCGGATCACACGAGGGGCCCAGAGTATATCTCTCCTAATCGGAGGGGCAAATCCCATCTTGCTCGATCATGTCTTGCTGGATGGGTCTGGACAAATCTGAAACCTACCTTTATAACAACCCGGTTACGAAGTAGCGTTTGGTCGGACCAAAGCATGTGTGTCACCATCCCGAGTACATGCACCAGGTCAGATCTTAGGACATAGAACGTATGTTGCACTAGAGACTCACGGATCACCTATCGTTGTGTCTCATAGTTGGGTCTGTCCGAATCGGACCTTATCTTGCCTCCGAGTCCATATTATACGGCTAGCATCCAATGCTCCATGGCCAGTGAGACTGAGCCATCCGCCATGTCATATGCTTAGTCTAGTTGCCTGCTCATCCACACAGCCCTTTTGACTAAGGACCTTTTAGGACAGTCATCATACAATGCATAGTCTCAGAAACAAGTCATGTACTTGTTGATACACATCGTTGATAATGTTTAAGGACTATCTTTATTCATAAACACATAGAAAATATCATCATACATAATGGCCTCTACGGCATATCTCCAATAGCTCCTCTACATGTGCGTGGCAAGTAATTTTCATACATGCAAAAAGTGTGAAGTGCGTTATGTGTAGTCTTGTGCTCATAAGATTTGTGTGTACATTTTCCATATATTACATTTTTTGGCTATGCAAGAATGTATGCATGTTTCCAATCCTTGTATACTTTTGCCTAGAACACGTGTGGACAAAAATGACATGGATTTTCTTATACAAGTGGTGTCGTTGTCGACCGTGTTGTTGTGTCATCTCTTACCTCGGCCTCTACCTCCATTGCTATCACCTTATGTAGTGAGATTGGTTGTGGGACGTACTCCTCGATCTCCTCTGGGGCCCCCCACGAGGTGCCTACTTCTGTGGTGGTCTTCTGCTGTTCGTCAGGGCTTGGCCTGGAGTCATGTTTGTGGCTGGTGATGCCGCAATTTGTCTGGCTTCGTCACGCTCCAGTGAAGTGGGTTTGTTGTCAACGTCCTTGTAATCGAGAACGATAGTAGATCGACTATGTTGATGCTGCAATCTGAGATGGTTTCATCACGGAAACAATCCTCAGGCAAATGGTCGATGTGGTAGTTATCACAGACCATGGTGACAAACTGTACGTTTTTGTGGGGGTGCTGATGGAGGTCCTGCTGATACGCAGGCCCCGAGTTCCCCAATCCGAACGGGAAGAGGCAGTTTAGGCCAAATGGTAAGGTCGTTGAGATCAGAAACATGTCTCGTGCTAAGTGCTGAATATGGTAGGCACAATCGGAGGTCGCCACGAGCATTGGTGGTGAAGGCGATACTGCCGACGTAGATTGTGCATACAGGGTGGGCCGATGGGTTGATGTCGACCCGGCCCGCGGCCCGCCCCATCGGGGGTAAACGTGAGGGAGCCACAAGTTAGTGTTGGGGAACGTAGTAATTTCAAAAAAATTGCAACGCACACACAAGATCATGGTGATGCATAGCAACGAGAGGGGAGAGTATCGTCCACGTACCCTCGTAGAGCGAAAGCGGAAGCGTTAGCACAACGCGATTGATGTATACATATGTCTTAATGATCCGACCGATCCAAGTACCAAATGTACGGCACCTCCGTGTTCAACACACGTTCAGCTCGATGACGTCCCACGAACTCCGATCCAGCAGAGCTTCACGGGAGAGTTCCGTCAGCACGACGGCGTGGTGACGGTGATGATGTTGCTACCGACGCAGGGCTTCGCCTAAGCACCGCTACGATATGACCGAGGTGGAATATGGTGGAGGGGGGCACCGCACACGGCTAGAATAGATCAATAGATCAACTTGTGTGTCTAGAGGTGCCCCCTGCCCCCGTGTATAAAGGAGCAAGGGAGGAGAGGCGGCATGCCAGGGAGGGCGCGCCAAGGGGGAGTCCTACTCCCACCGGGAGTAGGACTCCTCCTTTGCTAGTAGGAGTAGGAGAAGGGGGGAGGAGGAGGTGGATAGAAGGAAGGAGAGGGGGCCGCCGCCCCCTTCCCTTGTCCAATTCGGACTGGGGCAAGGGGGGGCGCGTGCCACCTCCTGGCTGCCCTCTCTCATCTCCACTAAGGCCCAATATGCCCATTACTTCCCCCCGGGGGGGTTCCGGTAACCCCCGGTTCTCCGGTAAAATCCCGATTTGACCCGGAACACTTCCGATATCCAAATATAGGCTTCCAATATATCATTCTTTATGTCTCGACCATTTCGAGACTCCTCGTCATGTCTGTGATCATATCCAGGACTTCGAACTACCTTTGGTACATCAAAACACAAAACTCATAATACCGATCGTCATCTGACTTTAAGCGTGCGGACCCTACGGGTTCGAGAACTATGTAGACATGACTGTGACATGTCTCCGGTCAATAACCAATAGCGAAACCTAGATGCTCATATTGGCTCCTACATATTCTACGAAGATCTTTATTGGTCAAACCGCATAACAACATACGTTGTTCCCTTTGTCATCGGTATGTTACTTGCCCGAGATTTGATCGTCGGTATCTCAATACCTAGTTCAATCTCGTTACCGGCAAGTATCTTTACTCGTTACGTAATACATCATACCGCAACTAACTCATTAGTTACAATGCTTGCAAGGCTTATAGTGATGTGCATTACCGAGTGGGCCCAGAGATACCTCTCTGACAACCGGAGTGACAAATCCTAATCTCAAAATACGCCAACCCAACAAGTACCTTTGGAGACACCTGTAGAGCACCTTTATAATCACCCAGTTATGTTGTGACGTTTGGTTGCACACAAAGTGTTCCTCCGGTAAACGGGAGTTGCATAATCTCATAGTCATAGGAACATGTATAAGTCATGAAGAAAGCAATAGCAGAATACTAAATGATCAAATGCTAAGCTAACAGAATGGGTCAAGTCAATCACATCATTCTCCTAATGATGTGATCCCGTTAATCAAATGACAACTCATGTCTATGGCTATGAAACATAACCATCTTTGATCAACGAGCTAGTCAAGTAGAGGCATACTAGTGATACTCTGTTTGTCTATGTATTCACACAAGTATTATGTTTCCGGTTAATACAATTCTAGCACAAATAATAAACATTTATCATGATATGAGGAAATAAATAATAACTTTATTATTGCCTCTAGGGCATATTTCCTTCAGTCTCCCACTTGCACTAGAGTCAATAATCTAGATTACACAGTAATGATTCTCACACCCATGGAGCCTTGGTGCTGATCATGTTTTGCTCGTGGAAGAGGCTTAGTCAATGGGTCTGCAACATTCAGATCCGTATGTATCTTGCAAATCTCTATGTCTCCCACCTGGACTTGATCCCGGATGGAGTTGAAGCGTCTCTTGATGTGCTTGGTTCTCTTGTGAAATCTGGATTCCTTTGCCAAGGCAATTGCACCAGTATTGTCACAAAAGATTTTCATTGGACCCGATGCACTAGGTATGACACCTAGATCGGATATGAACTCCTTCATCCATACTCCTTCATTTGATGCTTCCGAAGCAGCTATGTACTCCGCTTCACATGTAGATCCCGCCACAACGCTTTGTTTAGAACTGTTCCAAGTGACAGCTCCACCGTTCAATATAAACACGTATCCGGGTTGCGATTTAGAATCGTCTAGATCAGTGTCAAAGCTTGCATCAACGTAACCATTTAAGGTGAGCTCTTTGTCACCTCCATAAACGAGAAACATATCCTTAGTCCTTTTCAGGTATTTCAGGATGTTCTTGATTGTTGTCCAGTGATCCACTCTTGGATTACTTTGATAGCTCCCTGCTAAACTAATAGCAAGGCACACATCAGGTCTGGTACACAACATTGCATACATGAAAGAACCTATGGCTGAAGCATAGGGAACATCTTTCATTTTCTCTCTATCTTCTGCAAGGTCGGGCATTGAGTCTTACTCAACTTCACACCTTGTAACACAGGCAAGAACCCTTTCTTTGCCTGATCCATTTTGAACTTCTTCAAACCTTTGTCAAGGTATGTGCTTTGTGAAAGTCCAATCAAGCATCTTGATCTATCTCTATAGATCTTGATGCCCAATATGTAAGCAGCTTCACCGAGGTCTTTCATTGAAAAACTCTTATTCAAGTATCCTTTTATGCTATCCAGAAATTCTATATCATTTCCAATCAACAATATGTCATCCACATATAATATTAGAAATGCTACCGAGCTCCCACTCACTTTCTTGTAAATACAGGCTTCTCCTAAAGTCTGTATAAAACCATATGCTTTGATCACACTATCAAAGCGTTTATTCCAACTCTGAGAGGCTTGCACCAATCCATAAATGGATCATTGGAGCTTGCACACTTTGTTAGCACCTTTTGGATCGATAAAACCTTCAGGTTGCATCATATACAACTCTTCTTCCAGAAATCCATTCAGGAATGCACTCTTTACATCCATTTGCCAAATTTCATAATCATAAAATGCGGCAATAGCTAACATGATTCGGACGAAGTTAAGCATCGCTACGGGTGAGAAAGTCTCATCGTAGTCAATCCCTTGAACTTGTCGAAAATGTTTTGCAACAAGTCGAGCTTTATAGACAGTAACATTACCGTCAGCGTCAGTCTTCTTGTTGAAGATCCATTTATTCTCAATGGCTTGACGATCATCGGGCAAGTCAACCAAAGTCCACAATTTGTTCTCATACATGGATCCCATCTCAGATTTCATGGCCTCAAGCCATTTTGCGGAATCTGGGCTTGTCATCGCTTCCTCATAGTTCGTAGGTTCGTCATGGTCTAGTAACATGACCTCCAGAACACGATTACCGTACCACTCTGGTGCGGATCTTACTCTGCTTGACCTACGAGGTTCAGTAGTAACTTGATCTGAAGTTTCATGATCAATATCATTAGCTTCTTCACTAATTGTTGTAGGTGTCACAGGAACCGGTTTCTGTGATGAACTACTTTCAAATAAGGGACCAGGTACAGTTACCTCATCAAGTTCTACTTTCCTCCCACTCACTTCTTTCGAGAGAAACTCCTTCTCTAGAAATGATCCAAATTTAGCAACAAAAGTCTTGCCTTCAGATCTATGATAGAAGGTGTACCCAACAGCTTCCTTTGGGTATCCTATGAAGACGCATTTCTCCGATTTGGGTTCGAGCTTATCAGGTTGAAGCTTTTTCACATAAGCATCGCAGCCCCAAACTTTAAGAAACGACAACTTTGGTTTCTTGCCAAACCACAGTTCATAAGGCGTCGTCTCAACATATTTCGATGATGCCCTATTTAACGTGAATGCAGCTGTCTCTAAAGCATAACCCCAAAATGATAGTGGTAAATCAGTAAGAGACGTCATAGATCGCGTCGTATCTAGTAAAGTACAATTACGACATTCGGACACACCATTACGCTGTGGTGTTCCGGGTGGCGTGAGTTGCGTAACTATTCCGCATTGTTTCAAATGTAGACCAAACTCATAACTCAAATATTCTCCTCCACGATCAAATTGTAGAAACTTTATTTTTTTTGTTACAATGATTTTCCACTTCACTCTGAAATTCTTTGAACTTTTTAAATGTTTCAAACTTATGTTTCATTAAGTAGATATACCCATATCTTCTCAAATCATCTGTGAAAGTGAGAAAATAACGATACCCGCCGCGAGCCTCAACATTCGTCAGGCCACATACATCAGTATGTATGATCTCCAACAAATTGGTTGCTCTCTCCATTGTCCCGGAGAACGGCGTTTTAGTCATCTTGCCCATGAGGCATGGTTCGCAAGTACCAAGTGATTCCAAAATTCCATCAGTATGGAGTTTCTTCATGCGCTTTACACCAATATGACCTAAACGGCAGTGCCACAAATAAGTTGCACTATCATTATCAACTCTGCATCTTTTGGCTTCAATATTATGAATATGTGTATCACTACTATCGAGATTCAACAAAAATAGACCACTCTTCAAGGGTGCATGACCATAAAAGATATTACTCATATAAATAGAACAACCATTATTCTCAGATATAAATGAATAACCATCTCGCATTAAACAAGATCCAGATAAATGTTCATGCTCAACGCTGGCACCAAATAAAAATTATTTAGGTCTAAAACTAATTCCGAAGGTAGACGTAGAGGTAGCGTGCCGACCGTGATCACATCGACTTTGGAACCATTTCCCACGCGCATCGTCACCTCGTCCTTAGACAATCTTTGCTTAATTCGTAGTCCCTGTTTCGAGTTGCAAATATTAGCAATAAAACCAGTATCAAATACCCAGGTACTACTACGAGCATTAGTAAGGTACACATCAATAACATGTATATCACATATACCTTTGTTCACCTTCTCATCCTTCTTATCCGCCAAATACTTGGGGCAGTTCCGCTTCCAGTGACCAGTCTGCTTGCAGTAGAAGCGTTCAGTCTCAGGCTTAGGTCCAGACTTGGGTTTCTTCTCTTGAGCAGCAACTTGTTTGCTGTTCTTTTTGAAGTTCCCCTTCTTCTTCCCTTTACCCTTTTTCTTGAAATTGGTGGTCTTGTTGACCATCAACACTTGATGCTCCTTCTTGATTTCTACCTCCGCAGCCTTTATGTAACGCCCCGAGACCGATGTGCCAGGTGTCGTCCAGTTATTCGCTGTTGTTGCCTTGTCATTTCTTGTGTGTCATGCATTTCATATCATGTCATCATGCGCATTTCATTCGCATACATGTTCGTCTCATGCATCTGAGCATTTTCCCCGTTGTCCATTTTGCATTCCGGCGCTTCGTTCTCCTCCGGTGGTCATTTCTAGCTTTCTTTCGTGTGTGGGGATTAAACATTTCCGTATTGGACCGAGACTTGCCAAGCGGCCTGGGTTTACTACCGGTAGACCGCCTGTCAAGTTTCGTATCATTTGGACTTCGTTTGATACTCCAACGGTTAACCGAGGGACCGAAAAGGCCTCGTGTGTGCTGCAGCCCAACACCCTTCCAATTTGACCCAAAACCCACCTAAGCCTGCTCCATCATCTAGAGCGTTTGATCACGATCGCGTGGCCGAAAACCGCACCTCATTTGGACTCTCCTAGCTCCCTCTACCTATATATATGTGTCCCTCTCGGAATTTTCGCACGGATGAACCCTAACCTCCTCCTCCGCGCGCCGCCGGGCAATTTCCCACCGCGCCCGGACATGTCCACTCGCCCTCCACCTCACCCCGCCCAATGGGCAGCCGCCACATCAGCCGCGCCACCGCTCCGGGCCAACCGCGGCGCGCCACCTCAGCCCAGCCGCTCCCTCTCTCTCCTCGGCCCCGCTGCCGGCCCGCGGGGCCCATCTCCTCGCGCCGCTGCCCGATCAGATCCGCCGCCGCCTGTCGGTCGCCGCTGCCGCCCGGTGCTCTCGCCTCCCCGCGCCTGCTTGCCCGAGCCGCCGCCCGCGCCATGCGCCGCCTTCGCCGCGGGCCACCATCGCCGGCGCCGCCTTGCGCCGTCCCGATAGCCACCGGAGCCGAGCTCCCTCGCCGCCCGGCTCCGGCCCCGGTCGCCGCCATGCCCCGCCGCTGCTTCGCCGCTCGGCCAAGCTCGCCGTCCGCCATGGCCGAGCTCATCCCCTCGCCGGAATCGCCGCGCCGCTCGCCGGAGTCCGTCCCGGCCAGATCCGCCCCGCCTGGACGAGATCCATCGGGAGTCCAACCAAACACGCCACCCTCAGATCTGCACCGCTCCGTCCCGGATCCCTCCGTCCCGCGTTGACTTTCGCGGAGGTATATTTTCACTAAGCCCCGGAAATTGCAGATCCATGTTGCCTTGTTCGAGGCCTCGTAACTTTGCATCCGTAGCTCCGATTCATGCATATAGCATATCAAAATGTTAATCTCAGAGAGTACATCATTTCATTCCATTGCATCATTTTCATTTGAGCTCATCTTGATGCCCGAAATGCTGTTAGAAGAGGGCTACTTGAGTTAATTGTCAGATCTGCTACTCCATTTAGGTTTTTGTCATTTTTGCCATGATTAATGTGTGCATGATATGCCCTGATGCTCTACATATATTTTGTTAAGGGTTTTGTCATCTTTTCAGAGGTGCAACCCATGTTTTTTTGTGATGTGTGTGGTGTCTAGTGCAAGCTTGCAAAGTGGTGCACGTGCTAATTCTGTTTTCAGGGACTTAGTAATTTCACTAAGTCATGGGATTGTTTATCTCATGATGACATATGTTCGTGTTGTTTCCTAGTGATCCGTGCCTCTTTTGAGGATGATCAGTAAAGGAGTTTTGTTAATATTGTAGTGCTCTATCCATCCATGTCTTTTTTTGCAATTATGGAGCACCCTAGCTTGAGTCAATCGAGCTCTTCTTTTGCTACTTTGTGAATCTGGGCAGATTGTCAACTTGTTTGCAATTTTGCCGGTGATGTTGTAGTTGATCTGTGCATGCCATGCCATTGTTCTTGCCATGTCTAGCTTGCATTTTGTGCCTTCTTGATGGATGTATGCTTGTCTTGCCATGACTTGCACCGTAGTGAGTGCATCGAGCTCGTAAACATGCCTACTTGAGTTATATTTCAGCATGTGTCAGTTTTCTCTAAGTCTGAAAACTGATTATGTTTTTGCGATGTTCGCGTGCTTGTTAGTATATTTTCTGATCCCTTTTGGCTCAAGGTCACTAAGGGACTTTTGTTAAGCTATTTGAGTAGCTCCATGCCATGTTTTACCTTGTCATGTTCAGGTCCTGTAGCATGTTGTTTTGTTGCTCCGAAGTGGGCTAGTTGATCTGAAATTTCAGACAAGTGTTAATTTCACTAAGTCTGAGATCTGTTTACCATTTGCGTTTTTGCCATGCTTGTTTGAACCTGTTAACGGATGAATTGGCCGTAGCTTAGTGCTAGACTTTTGTTAAGCATCATGAATGCATCCCTGCCATGTATTTTGTTGTCATGTTTGGGTGTTGTAGCATATTCATCTCATTGCATTTAGATGCCTACTTGCTGTAAATCGCAGACCGGTGTCATATTTGAATCGCTTGCCATTTCCAAACCGTAACTCCGATTCCAATGATCTTTATATCGTTTTCAAGCGATTTCATCTCATCTTTCCAGTGGAACACTTGGATTTCCAAGTTGAGTCCAGGTTCATGCATTTCCTGTCATATCTTGCATATGCATCCCGCATCGCATCCCGAATAGCATACCATCATTGCATCTTATTGTTTGAGCTTGCACGTGGTTGATTGTATCCTTGTTGCTTGTTTGTCTTGTTTGGGTAGAGCCGGGAGACGAGTTCGCTAATGAGGAGCCCGTTGAGTTTGCTTTTGAGGATCCAGTCAACTCTGACAATTGTGCAGGCAAGATGATCATACCCTCGAAATCACTACTATCTTTGCTATGCTAGTTTGCTCGCTCTTTTGCTATGCCAATGCTACGATGCCTACCATTTGCTTGCAAGCCTCCCAAATTGCCATGTCAAACCTCTAACCCACCATGTCCTAGCAAACCGTTGATTGGCTATGTTACCACTTTGCTCAGCCCCTCTTATAGCGTTGCTAGTTGCAGGTGAAGATTGGAGGCCATTCCTTGTTGGAACATTTATTTACTTGTTGGGATATCATTATATTGCTATGTTATCTTAATGCATCTATATACTTGGTAAAGGGTGGAAGGCTCGGCCTCTCGCCTAGTGTTTTGTTCCACTCTTGCCGCCCTAGCTTCCGTCATATCGGTGTTATGTTCCCGGATTTTGCGTTCCTTACGCGGTTGGGTTATAATGGGAACCCCTTGACAGTACGCCTTGAATAAAACTCCTCCAGCAATGCCCAACCTTGGTTTTACCATTTGCCACCTAGCCTTTTCTTTCCCTTGGGTTCTGCAGACTCAAGGGTCATCATTATTTTAACCCCCCCGGGCCAGTGCTCCTTTGAGTGTTGGTCCAACCTAGAGCACCGTGCAGGGCCGTCCCTTGGCAACTTGGGTTACATTGGCTCCCGTATGCTTAGCTTATCCGGTGTGCCCTGAGAACGAGATATGTGCAGCTCCTATCGGGATTTGTCGGCACAGCGGGCGGTGTTGCTGGATTTGTTTTACCATTGCCGGAGTTGTCTTGAAGAACCGAGATACCGAGTCTGATTGGAATGTCTTGGGAGGAGGTCTATTCCTTCGTTGACCGTGAGAGCTTGTTATGGGCTAAGTTGGGACTCCCCTGCAGGGATTGAACTTTTGAAAGCCGTGCCCGCGGTTATGGGCAGATGGGAATTTGTTAATGTCCGGTTGTAGATAACTTGAACCTTAACTTAATTAAAATGAATTAACTAAGTGTGTTACCGTGATGGCCTCTTCTCGGCGGAGTCCGGGAAGTGGACACGGTGTTGGAGTAATGTTTGCGCAGGTTGCTCTCTAGTTTCTCGCTCGCGCTTTGCCTCCTCTTCTCGCTCTCTTTTGCGTATAAGTTAGCCACCATACTTGCTAGTCGATTGCTGCAGCTCCACATATATTTACCTTGTCATACCTATAAGCTTAAATAGTCTTGATCGCGAGGGTGCGAGATTGCTGAGTCCCCTGTGGCTCACAGATTACTATTACACCAGATGCAGGGCCTGACGATTCCGCTCCAGGAGACGCGCTTGAGCTCAAGTGGGAGTTCGACGAGGACTCTCAACGTTACTATGTTTCTTTTCCCGATGATCAGTAGTGGTGCCCAGTTGGGGGTGATTGGGACCGTGTCGCATGTTGGGTTATCTTCTATTTTGGCGCCGTAGTCGGGCCTTGAGTGTTTGGATGATGTAATGTTATTTATGTACCTTGATTGACGTGGCGAGTGTAAGCCAACTATGTTATCTCCCCTTTATGATTTATATTACAAGGGATGTTGTGAAGATTACCTTACTTGAGACATATGCCTTCAATGCGATTATGCCTCTAAGTCGTGCCTCAACACGTGGGAGCTATAGTCGCATCGAGGGTGTTACACTTTAGCATTGTGAAGAGCTCGGGAATTGTCTTATACATCCCTTGCATATTATAGTTCATCACGAAGCTCTTGTAGCTTGGTGGCAGTGATTGAAGAATTATGTCAATGACACTATCATCCGGAATATTAACTCCCAGTTGAGTCAAGTGATTGTTATACCCAGACATTCTGAGTATATGCTCACTAACAAAACTATTCTCCTCCATCTTGCAGCTGTAGAACTTATTGGAGACTTCATATCTCTCAATCCGGGCATTTGCTTGAAATATTAACTTCAACTCCTGGAACATCTCATATGCTCCATGACGTTCAAAATGTCGTTGAAGTCCTGGTTCTAAGCCGTAAAGCATGGCACATTGAACTATCGAGTAGTCATCAGCTTTGCTCTGCCAGACATTCATAACATCTGGTGTTGCTCCTGCAGTAGGTTTGGCACCTAGCGGTGCTTCCAGGACGTAATTCTTCTGTGCAGCAATGAGGATAATCCTCAAGTTACGGACCCAGTCCGTGTAATTTCTACCATCATCTTTCAACTTTTCTTTCTCAAGGAACGCATTAAAATTCAACGGAACAACAGCACGGGCCATCTATCTATAACAACATAGACATGCAAAATACTATCAGGTACTAAGTTCATGATAAATTAAAGTTCAGTTAATCAAATTATTAAAGAACTCCCACTTAGATACACATCCCTCTAATCATCTAAGTGATCACGTGATCCATGTCAACTAAACCATGCCCGATCATCATGTGAGATGGAGTAGTTTCAATGGTGCACATCACTATGTTGATCATATCTACTATATGATTCACGCTCGACTGATACGTCTCCAACGTATCTATAATTTTTGATTGCTCCATGCTATATTATCTACTGTTTTGGACATTATTGGGCTTTATTATCCACTTTTATATTATTTTTGGGACTAACCTATTAACTGGAGGCCCAGCCCAGAATTGCTTTTTTGCCTGTTTTAGGGTTTCGAAGAAAAGGAATATCAAACAGAGTCCAAATAGAATGAAACCTTCGGGAACGTGATTTTCTCAACAAACAAGACCCAGGAGGCTTGGACCCTACGTCAAGACACAAAAGAGGATGCCACGAGGCAGGAGGGTGCGCCTACGCCCCCCCCCCTCCCAGGCGCGCCCTCCACCCTCGTGGGGCCCCTGTTGCTCCACCGACGTACTCCTTCCTCCTATATATACCTACGTACCCCCAAACGATCAGATACGGAGCCAATACCCTAATTCCACCGCCACAACTTTCTGTATCCACGAGATCCCATCTTGGGGCCTGTTCCGGAGCTCCGGCGGAAGGGGCATCGATCACGGAGGGCTTCTACATCAACACCATAGCCCCTCCGATGAAGTGTGAGTAGTTCACCTCAGACCTACGGGTCCATAGTTATTAGCTAGATGGCTTCTTCTCTCTTTTTGGATCTCAATACAATGTTCTCCCCCTCTCTTGTGGATATCTATTCGATGTAATCTTCTTTGTGCGGTGTGTTTGTTGGGACCGATGAATTGTGGGTTTATGATCAAGTCTATGAACAATATTTGAATCTTCTCTGAATTATTTTATGTATGATTGGTTATCTTTGCAAGTCTCTTCGAATTATCAGTTTGGTTTGGCCTACTAGATTGATCTTTCTTGCAATAGGAGAAGTGCTTAGCTTTGGGTTCAATCTTGCGGTGTCCTTTCCCAGTGACAGTAGGGGCAGCAAGGCACGTATTGTATTGTTGCCATCGAGGATAACAAGATGGGGTTTTCATCATATTGCATGAGTTTATCCCTCTACATCATGTCATCTTGCTTAAGGCGTTACTCTGTTTTCATTAACTTAATACTCTAGATGCATGCTGGATAGCGGTCGATGAGTGGAGTAATAGTAGTAGATGCAGGCAGGAGTCGGTCTACTTGTCTCGGACGTGATGCCTATATACATGATCATACCTAGATATTCTCATAACTATGCTCAATTCTGTCAATTGCTCAACAGTAATTTGTTCACCCATCGTAGAATACTTATGCTCTCGAGAGAAGCCACTAGTGAAACCTATGGCCCCCGGGTCTATCTTCATCATATCAATCTCCTAATACTTAGTTATTTCCTTTGCTTTTTACTTTGATTTTATTTTACTTTGCATCTTTACCACAAAAATACCAAAAATATTATCTTATCATATCTATCAGATCTCACTCTCGTAAGTAGCTGTGTAAGGATTGACAACCCCTTATCGCGTTGGTTGCGAGGATTTATTTGTTTTGTGCAGGTGCGAGGGACTTGCGCGTAGCCTCCTACTGGATTGATACCTTGGTTCTCAAAAACTAAGGGAAATACTTACGCTACATTGTTGCATCATCCCTTCCTCTTTGGGGAAAACCAACGCAGTGTTCAAGAGGTAGCATCGACCTTTCGGTCTCAGTGTTCCGAGGCCATATCTGCATATGCTAGGCTCATCAAGTTTAACCTGAGTATTACACGTGTGCAACTGTTTTGCACCCGTTGTATTTGAACGTAGAGCCTATCACACCCGATCATCACGTGGTGACTCAGCATGAAGAACTTTCGCAACGGTGCATACTCAGGGAGAACACTTATACCTTGAAATTTAGTGAGAGATCATCTTATAATGCTACCATCGTACTAAGCAAAATAAGATGCATAAAAGATAAACATCACATGCAATCAATATAAGTGATATGATATGGCCATCATCATCTTGTGCTTGTGATCTCCATCTCCGAAGCATCGTCATGATCACCATCGTCACCGGCGCGACACCTTGATCTCCATCGTAGCATCGTTGTCGTCTCACCAACTATTGCTTCTACGACTATCGCTACCGCTTAGTGATAAAGTAAAGAAATTACAGGGCGATTGCATTGCATACAATAAAGCGACAACCATATGGCTCGTGCCAGTTGCCGATAACTTTGTTACAAAACATGATCATCTCACACAATAAAATATAGTATCATGCCTTGACCATATCACATCAGAACATGCCCTGCAAAAACAGGTTAGACGTCATCTACTTTGTTGTTGCAAGTTTTACGTGGCTGCTACGGGCTGAGCAAGAACCGTTTTTACCTACACATCAAAACCACAACGATAGTTCGTGAAGTTAGTGTTGTTTTAACCTTCTCAAGGACCGGGCGTAGCCACACTCAGTTCAACTAAAGTTGGAGAAACTGACACCCGCCAGCCACCTATGTGCAAAGCATGTCGATAGAACCAGTCTCACATAAGCATGCGCGTAATGTCGGTCTAGGCCGCTTCATCCAACAATACCGCCGAACCAAAGTATGACATGCTGGTAAGTAGTATGACTTGTATCGCCCACAACTCACTTGTATTCTACTCGTGCATATAACATCTACGCATAAAACCTGGCTCGGATGCCACTATTGGGGAACGTAGTAATTTCAAAAAAATCCTAAGCACACACAGTATCATGGTGATGCATAGCAACGAGAGGGGAGAGTATCATCCACGTACCCTCGTAGACCGAAAGTGGAAGCATTAGCACAACGCGGTTGATGTAGTCGTACGTCTTAACGATCCGACCGATCCAAGTACCAAACGTACACACAGGATCATGGTGATGCATAGCAACGAGAGGGGAGAGTATCGTCCACGTACCCTCGTAAACCGAAAGCGGAAGAGTTAGCACAATGCGGTTGATGTAGTCGTACGTCTTAACGATCCGACCGATCCAAGTACCGAACGTACGGCACCTCCGAGTTCAGCACATGTTCAGCTCGATGACGTCCCGCGAACTCCGATCCAGCAGAGCTTCACGGGAGAGTTCCGTCAGCACGACGGCTTGGTGACGGTGATGATGTTGCTACCAACGCAGGGCTTCGCCTAAGCACCGCTACGATATGACCGAGGTGGAATATGGTGGAGGCGGGCACCGCACACGGCTGGAATAGATCAATATATTAACTTGTGTGTCTAGAGGTGCCCCCCTGCCCCCGTATATAAAGGAGTAAGGGGGAGAGGCGGCCGGCCAAGGAGGGCGCGCCAAGGGGGGAGTCCTACTCCCACCAGGAGTAGGACTCCTCCTTTCCTAGTAGGAGTAGGAGAAGGGGGGAAGGAGGAGGTGGAGAGAAGGAAGGAGAGGAGGGCCGCTGCCCCCTTTCCCTTGTCCAATTCGGACTGGGGCAAGGGGGGCCGCGCGCCACCTCCTGGCTGCCCTCTCTCTTCTCCACTAAGGCCCAATAGGCCCATTACTTCCCCGGGGGGTTCCGGTAACCCCCGGTTCTCCGGTAAAATCCCGATTTCACCCGGAACACTTCCGATATCCAAATATAGGCTTCCAATATATCAAACTTTATGTCTCACCATTTCGAGACTCCTCTTCATGTCCGTGATCATATCCGGGACTCCGAACTACCTTCGGTACATCAAAACACAAAACTCATAATATCGATCGTCATCTAACTTTGAGCGTGCGGACCCTACGGGTTCGAGAACTATGTAGACATGACCGAGACACGTCTCTGGTCAATAACCAATAGCGGAACCTGGATGCTCATATTGGCTCCTACATATTCTACAAAGATCTTTATCGGTCAAACCGCATAACAACATACGTTGTTCCCTTTGTCATCAGTATGTTACTTGCCCGAGATTCCATCGTCGGTATCTCAATACCTAGTTCAATCTCATTACCAGCAAGTCTCTTTACTCGTTCTGTAATACATCATCCCGCAACTAACTCATTAGTTACAATGCTTGCAAGTCTTATAGTGATGTGCATTACCGAGTGGGCCCAGAGATACCTCTCCGATATCGGAGTGACAAATCCTAATCTCGAAATACGCCAACTCAACAAGTACCTTTGGAGACACGTGTAGAGCACATTTATAATCACTCAGTTATGTTGTGATGTTTGGTAGCACACAAAGTGTTCTTCCGGTATTCGGGAGTTGCATAATCTCATAGTCATAGGAACATGTATAAGTCATGAAGAAAGCAATAGCAGTAAACTAAACGATCAAGTGCTAAGCTAACGGAATGGGTCATGTCAATCACATCATTCTCCTAATGATGTGATCCCGTTAATCAAATGTCAACTCATGTCTATGGCTAAGAAACATAACCATCTTTGATCAACAAGCTAGTCAAGTAGAGGCATACTAGTGACACTCTGTTTGTCTATGTATTCACACAAGTATTATGTTTCCGATTAATACAATTCTAGCATGAATAATAAACATTTATCATGATATGATGAAAGAAATAATAACTTTATTATTGCCTCTAGGGCATATTTCCTTCATTTAGCTCTCTCCCGACGGGAGGTAGAAGAAAATCTGATCCAAGATCGATCTCCAGCCTGCACCGACCGTGCCTAGCGCACCAACTAATAGTGAAAAATACCATTAGATCCCTTGGAAGGGGTCTGAGGCAGCTGGAAGTCTTGGATCGTAGGTCGCTCAGAGGGTTTATCTAGGTTCGGGCCTCCATAGAGTAATACCCTACATCATGCTTGCTTTTGTTATTCATGGTGGAGGGATACCTCATGCAAGGGGTTACAATGGTGTATGAGATTACTACTGAGAGTTGTTATCTGAGATGAGATGCCTAGAGGATTGCCCCAACCTCCCTTTATATAGGCAGGGAGGTCTAGGGTTTACATGATGGTAGATGTGATCCAAGGCATCGTCGCCCCTATCTTGGAGGGAAAGAAGGTCTTCGTTGCTTCCTCGGGGTTTCTCCTTTGCCCTCGGCCAAGTGGGCCCCTGGTGGATACCGAGGCCATGCCCCCTTGAGGGAGCCACCCTCGGTGCAGGATAGCGTCAATGATTCCTCAAGCAACTCTTCTGGGTGCCGTGACACACCATCATGGCCAGTGATACGTCTCCAACATATCTATAACTTTTGATTGTTCCATGCTATTATATTATCATTCTTTGATGTTTTACAATCATTTTATAGCAACTTTATATCATTTTTTGGGACTAACCTATTGACATAGTGCCCAGCGCCAGTTGTTGTTTTTTGCTTGTTTTTTACTTTGCAGAAAATCAATACCAAATGGAGTACAAACACAGCGAAACTTTTGGGAGAATTTTTCTGGGCCAGAAGACACAGGATGGGCCAAAGAAGTGCCAGAGGGGTGCCCCAAGGCGGGCCCAAGGCACGCCTAGGTGGGTTGTGCCCACCTCGGTGGCCTCCCGCACCGCCTCTTTGCTCTATAAATACCCCAATATTCCAGAAACCCTAGGGGAGTCGACGAAAATCAATTCCAGCCGCCGCAAGTTCCATAAACCACACATCCAATCTAGACACCATCACAGAGGGGTTCATCATCCTCATTGGTGCCTCTCCAATGATGCGTGAGTAGTTCATTGACGACCTACGGGTCCATAGTTAATAGCTAGATGGCTTCCTCTCTCTCTCTTTTGATTCTCAATACAATGGTCTCTTGGAGATATATTTGATGTAACTCTTTTGCGCTGTGTTTGTTGGGATCCGATGAACTTTGATTTTATGATAAGATCTATGTTTCTATCCATGAAAGTTATTTGAGTCTTTTGATCTCTTATATGCATGATTACTTATAGCCTCGTATTTCTTCTTCGAATATTTGGTTTAGTTAGGCCGACTAGATCGATTTTTCTTGCCATGGGAAGAGATGCTTTGTGATGGGTTCGATCTTACGATGCTCGATCCTAGTGACAGAAGGGGAAACGACACGTATGTCTCATTGCTATTAAGGATAACAAGATGGGGTCTATTCCTATATGAGTAGATCTTGTCTACACCATGTCATCATTCTTATTGCATTACTCCGTTTCTCCATGAACTTAATACACTAGATGCATGTTGGATAGCGGTCGATGTGTGGAGTAATAGTAGTAGATGCAGGCAGGAGTCGGTCTACTAATCTTGGACGTGATGCCTATATAATGATCATTGCATGGATATCATCATGATTATTTGAAGTTCTATCAATTGCCCAACAGTAATTTGTTTACCCACCGTTTGCTATTTTTCTCGAGAGAAGCCACTAGTGCAACCTACGACCTCTGGTCTCTTCTTTATCATATTTGCCATCGAGGTCTATTTTTACTTGCTTTTGTTTTCAGATATATTAATCCAAAACCCCAAAAATACCTTGCTGCAATTTTTATTTATTTATTTTATCTCACGTTCCCGTGAGATCTATTTATTCAATCTACTAAAAAATTTATCTATCTTTTACGTGAGAGGGATTGACAACCCCTCTTTTACGTTGGGTTGCAAGTATTTATTTTTTGTGTGCAGGTGTCGTTCACGTAGTGTTGCGTGGTTCTCCTATTTGCTTGCATCTTCGCTTGCTAAAAATATATTGATATGGATCCTCATCCACTTGCTAATCTTTTAAAAAGATCCAATTATGATAAACCAATTGATAGTGAATTGAGTTCACTAGATTGTCTTCGTGAAGTTTTGCTTGAGATTTATGAATCTGAAAATTGTGATGAAGTGTTAAACGAAGAAATTTATAAAGTGATTCACGATAGCTCCTTGAATGAAAAGCATGATTACAATGATGTTATTATAAATTCTATTAATGTCAATTGTGTTAGTGATATGCAAAACCCCAAGCTTGGGGATGTTTGTTTTGTTATGTCCACTCCTTATTGGAATGATCATGATTGGGGTGATAATAATTCTTATGATCTTAAAATTTTATTTAAACCTCATGGTGAATATGCTTGCGATAATATTAAAAGTGGGTTTGGAAGAGTGTCAACTTTAGCTAAAAATAATCCCACAAATTTGGAGAGTATTCAATCTTATGAAATTTTTGATAAAAGTGGGTTTGGAGAGGTCATGACTTTAGTTGATGTTAATCCCACTATCTTGGAAGATTATAAAACTTTTATGCATGAGGATAATGAAGAGAAAATTTTATATGATTGCTATATTATTGAATTTGAGTATGATCCTACATGTAATTATTATGAGATTGGAAAATATGGTTTTAGAAGTTTTCATGTTACTAAATTACCTCTCGTTATGTTGAGATTTCAATGTTTTATTCCTATCCTTTGCATATGCTAGATATTTCTTGTCTTGATAATTTATTTTCTTATAAAATTCCCATGCATAGGAAGTATGTTAGACTTAAATGTGTTTGTCACATGTTTTATAATGCTCTCTTTGTGTTTCAATTATTATCTTTCGTGTGAGCATCAATGAAATCCTTAGGCCTAGCTAGGGGTATAAAACGATAGCGCTTGTTGGGAGGCAACCCGATGAATAAATTTATTTATTTTTGTCTTTTCTTTCTGTTCTTGAGTGTTTGCACAATTATCCTACTGTTATGATTGTGTTTTTATGTTTTAGTTAGTGTTTGTGCCAAGCAAAGCCTTTGGAATCATGTTGGGTGATACTTGATTTGATCTTGTTGAAAAACAGAAACTTTTGCGTCCAGAAAAACAACTTTCGTTTTTAACAGAAACGCGATAAAATCCTAATTTTTGTACACAAGATTGATATACAAATTTCCCACGTTCTCCTAATTTTCAGAATTTTTGGAGTTCATAAGTATTAAAAGTATTCAGATTACTACAGACTATTCTGCTATCTTTTCTTTGTGTTGTGTGCTTATTTCGATGAGTCTATGGTTTGTATTGGAGGGTATAAGCTATAGCAAAGTTGGAATACAGTATATATAATGCAAAAATAAAATATAAATGGGTTTGCAACAGTACTTATAGTAGTGATTTGCTTTGTTATACTAATGGATCTCACGAAGGTTTTGTTGAGTTTTGTGTGATTGAAGTTTTCAAGTTTTGGATGAGATCACGATGGATGAAGGAATAAGGAATAAGAAGAGCCTAAGCTTGGGGATTCCCATGGCATCCCAAGCTATTATCTAAAAGAGAAGCAAGCAACTAAGCTTGAGGATGCCCGAGTGGCATCCCGTCTTTCTTCTAACGACCATCGGTATTTTACTTGGAGCTATATTTTATTCGTCACATATCAGGAGTTTTGCTTGGATCGTCTTGTATGATAAGAATCTTTGCTTGTTTTGATTTTTATTTTAAGTCATCTATCCTTGCTGGACACACCTATTTGAGAGAGCCAAAATTATGCTATGATTTGTTAGAATTGTTCTCTATGCTTCACTTAAATCTTTATGAGCTATGGAATTACTCTAGTGCTTCACTTATATCTTTTTAAGCATGATGTGCTTTAGTATTTTTGAATAAATGCTCTCATGCCTCACTTAGATTTATTTGAGAGTTAGTAAATTTTTTAAGAAATTCTCTCATGCTTCACTTAAATTATTTTGAGAGAAGAAAAATTGTATGCTCATGTTCTTCACTTAGATTTGATTGAGCTATCAAAAGCAACAGATAAAACTAGTCCCAAAGTGATATATATTCAAGGGGGATATAATAAAAACTTTCATGAAGATCATTGAACAAAATAAACTTGATTCCTTGTAATAGTTTTGCGATATGATGATATAATACATGAGTCATGTCGATGAGTAATTATGCTTTAGTAAGAATATTGGTGTTAAGGTTTGTGATTCCCTATGCAAGCACGAAATTCAATAGTTATGCAATGAAATTATATCCTACTTGTGGTGCATTATTCGGTGTTAGTTATACTTAATGCTCGCTTATGAGATTTTTCGTTTCTTGGTTGGATGCTTCTCAATCTTTTGCTAGCCTTCATTTGCACTAAGTATGATCACTACTTGTGCATCCAAAATCTTTAAACCAGTTTTGCCACATGAGTCCACTATACCTACCTATATGCGGTATTCTTTTGCCATTCTAAGCAAATTTGTATGTGCCATCTCTAATTTTCAAAATAAACTTCTATTTTGTGTGCTTGTACCGCTCATGAAACGATAGTGGGTGGCTGATATGTTTTCATGCTAGATGTGTTATTATCAAGATGAGTGTTTATTCACTTGTCATTGCATGAGAGTACGGCAAAGTTATTAGGGATGTCCAGTCCCGAAATGAAAAATGGATTTACTTTATGTTGTCAAATAATAAATTCCTTGAAAAGTGTTGGTATGGACGGCACCGGTGGATTCGGTTAGCCGTGGAATGTGAAAGTATGATGGAAAAAGGAATAAACTTTTTTTTCTGTTTGGGAACCGCCTATGATATATCTAGCATGGGAAGTATTGGGAACTACTCGATCGTTTTCGTTGACAGGAAAAGCATGCCACCCAAAATGTTTTTATCTCTATCTTTTTCGCTTTGAGCTCTGTCACCTCTACAAATCCCTACTTCCCTCTACGAAGGGCCTTTCTATTTACTTTATGCAATTTTTATTTTGAGTCTCCATCTTCTCTTATAAAGCACCAACTAAGAGGCACTATGATCGTACTTGAGCATTGGGTGTGGATAATATGCGAGTGTGTTTGATGAATGGATCAATGGTTGAGCATAATGGGCTAGGGATAACTTGCTTTAGTGTTGATATTTTGAAAGACATGGTTGCTTGTTGATATGTTTGAGTATTGAAATATTCATGTCAAAACTAGACTATTGCTTTCAATCATATAAAAGTCCAAATGTCCATGTTACAAACAAAAGAATATGTGATGAACATGTTAGGCAACATTCCACATCAAAAATTATGTTTTTATCATTTACCTACTCGAGGACGAGCAGGAATTAAGCTTGCGGATGTTGATACGTCTCCAACGTATCTATAATTTTTGATTATTCCATATTGTTATATTATCATTCTTGGATGTTTTATAATCATTTTATAGCAACTTTATATCATTTTTTGGGACTAACCTATTGACATAGTGCTCAGTGCGAGTTGTTGTTTTTTGCTTGCTTTTTACTTCACGGAAAATCAATACCAAACGGAGTCCAAACGCAACGAAACTTTTTGGAGAATTTTTCTAAGCCAGAAGACACGGGATGGGTCAAAGAAGTACCAGAGGGGTGCCCTGAGGGGGGCACAACCCACCTAGGCGTGTCTGGGGGCCCAGGCATGCCCTGGTGGGTTGTGCCCACCTCAATGGCCTCCCACACCGCCTCTTTGCTCTATAAATACCCAAAACCCTAGGGGAGTCGATGAAAATTAATTCCAGCTGCCGCAAGTTCCAGAAACCACACATCCAATCTAGACACCATCACGGAGGGGGGTTCATAATCCTCATTGGTGCCTCTCCGATGATGTGTGACTAGTTCATTGTAGACCTACGGGTCCGTAGTTAGTAGCTAGATGATTTCTTCTCTCTCTTTTGATTCTCAATACAATGGTCTCTTAGATATCTATTCGATGTAACTCTTTTGCGGTGTGTTTGTTGGGATCCGATGAATTTTGAGTTTATGATCAGATCTATGTTTTTATCCCTGAAAGTTATTTGAGTCTTTTGATCTCTTATATGCATGGTTACTTATAGCCCCATATTTCTTTTTCGAATCTTTGGTTTAATTAGGCCAAGTAGATCGATTTCTCTTGCCATGGAAAGAGCTGCTTTGTGATGGGTTCGATCTTACGATGCTCGATCCCAAGGGGAAACGACATGTATGTCTCGTTGCTATTAAGGATAACAAGATGTGGTCTATTCCTATATGAGATCTATTTTTATTTGCTTTTATTTTCATATCTATTAATCCAAAAACCCTAAAATATCTTGCTACAATTTTTATTTATTTATTTTATTTCCCGTTCCTGTGAGATCTATTTATTCAATTTACTATAATTTTTATCTATCTTTTACCCGGGAGAGATTGACAACCACTCTTTTACGTCGGGTTGCAAATATTTGTTTATTGTGTACATATGTCGTTCACGTAGTGTTGCGTGGTTCTTCTACTGATTCAATAAACTTAGTCTCATCATTGAGAAAAATACCTACCGTAGTTGTGCTGTATCATCCCTTCCTCTTTGAGGAAATACCGACATAGTTCAAGCCGTATCAGCCAGCTCCAGTACGACGATTGTGTTGGCACCGACAAGATAGGAAGCATTTGGGGCGGTCTGCGGCTGGATGGGTCTAGGCGAGAAGTCAAGGAGGCGGGCGGTGAGAGCGAAGGGAGTGCAAAAGGAGGGAGAAGAGGTTTCCATCCGCACTGGGTGATGTTGACGCGGACGAGTCCAACATGGCAGCGAACATGCATACAACCGGACTCCAACAAGTCGACCCACGGTTTGGAGAAATGGGGCATCGGCTTGACGTGTTGGGTTATTTTTCCAGCCCAGTTGTGGATGCAAAGAGGCAAACGAACATGTGCGAGCATTTTATGGCCGCCCCTTGGGAGATGCCCTAATGAGTTAAATTTGATAAGGACAGAGATCAGTAATTCGCGTATGAGCCGAGGCTATTTACCTACACCCGGTGAACAGTTAATTCTTAGAAAAAAAAAGTAAAACAATATGTTTTTTTCTACATCAAAGATGCTCAAATGCTCAAGGATGATGAAATAATTTCGTGGTGTTTAAACATTCGAGGAGCTCTAAGAAAAAAAATTGGACCCAAACATTGTACTTTTTTGAAGTTTTTTTACTACCAAATTTTGTTGTTTTTAACACAACCTCCTCGAATGTCCAAACACCACTAACTTTTGCACATACATCACACATTCAAGCATTTTGGATGAGAAAAAAAAACAGGTTTTAAAATTCAGATTTGTTTGATTTTTTTTCCATTTTAAATGAATTTATTGTTCACTTCCAATGCACCCAGGCACCGAATCGTTGCACTTAGATATAGATGCTCTACATAGGCAAGGGCATGTTCTTCTGATCATATCATCATACTCAGCGTACCACATCGTCAATGGAGTTGGCAAAGTATGACTAAGAGCATCTCCAAAACCTGTCCTATTTTAAGACGCCAAAAGTTGATGGAGTAAAAAGTTTGGACACGAGAACTGGTATTTTAGGCACGAGCAAATGTGGTCTCCAACAGCAGCTCTATAATAGAGCACGACTGCTCCAAGGCTGCACCATATCTTTATTTTAGACATATCATCAAACTCTTGCAGTGCACAATTACAACACCTCTCAGTAGCCCTTGCCAGGAAACGATGCAAAAAAAAATCGATTAATCCGGGAGAAATCTCTCCCTAATAATAACTAGCAAAAAGGCCCGTGCGTTGCAACGGAAGAAAAAGAGACTTAACATCATAAGTAAGCATAACTCGAGGCCCCTTAGCAGACTTGCACGTACTAAATATGCAATACTTGGCAGGGAGGTAACGTTGACAATTCCCTACTAACGCTGATAGTAAACTATAATATATGAATCCTAGAGGTCAAGGAAATGAGCAGTTATTTTTCCCCTGTTTATGTGCTCTGACCGTGGTACTGCCGTTGTTGAAGGCATACATGTGGGCCCCGCTGTCGACAACCGCTACGGTAGAAGCTCTGGCCATGATGCAGACCCTGCCACTGTCGAAGCTCTCCACCGCTGATGGATCAATCTTCATGGCGCATCATTCATGTCCAATTCTGACACAAAGTGCATGAAGTGAACAACACGAGAAATGAAATAGCTTCCCAAACTCACCAGAGTTCTTAGAGATATCTTCTTTTCCTTTTCAAGATCAAATTCAAAGAAGCCTTCATTGGCTGCTGTGTATAGTCCTGGTCTCAATGAAGAACTGTGCAAAGAAAAGAAAATAATTCTCTTTACTCTTTAGACATTTTTAGATATAAATAAAGCATTAAGGAAAAAACCATAAGCATTAACCTTCTTAGATCAGAGCACATGAGTATCATGTAGTTCTGCTCTGACTTGTAACCCAGAAGTGAACAGCAGTGTGCTCCTCCATGTTGTCAGAGGTTAGGACAATAAGTCCTAATGGCCGTATGCCGCCATGAACTAATGCACCCGCTTCCCGGCAGTGCTTCTCCACGTCCAAAAGTCAAGAAGGATCGAAAGGAACGGCGATGTCGATTGATGTCAGTTCAAAATCTATCTCGACATCAACCTGTTTCAAGAGAACGACGTGTCGGATTATTAGCATGCTCTGAAAAATATACAAAACACCTAAGCATGCCAGTCCTTTTGTTACCAAATATGTAAAATTTTATATAATTACTAACTTCAGAAGACCCTACATCTTTTGCTGGCCTGAAACTTTTTGAGGTAATTTTTTTGTTTGAATGACCAAGGCAAGCCTGTTTGTGTAAAGGAAAGTACCTGAAAACTGTCAGCTCCCTTAATCTCAAATAGACCTCCCTTCTTCAGCTTACAAGAGCAGACAACTAAATAACCCATTTACATAATCTAAAAAACTTTAAGCTAGCAGTCCTGTGATCACAAGTCTATTATACGCACATAGATGTGGACCAAATTTCATCGGCTAGAAGCAATATATCATGTAAATGTAGAATAAAGTGATCGAAGGTCAGAGAACCATGATATCCATCTGCCAGGAGATTGAGAGCATACAGGCTGATGAACACATCGACATTTGGCGAATTAGCCTCACTCCTTTTCAGTTTTGACGACAAAATAAGAGGAAGAAAGGTCCCAGTCTGAATATATGAAACTTACAGTCTCCACGTCGGTATCATCCAGCATCATTGGTGCAAGGTCCGAGAGCCGAACCTCCTTGGCCTCCACCTGAGTTGGATTGGACGCCTTTGCCACCTGCACGCGCATACACAGAAGAGACATGAAAACCAGACCAAATCACTTTTTTATTTATTGCATGGATGGCAGGGCAATTCTGAATATGAAGTGACTCCAGACACTTAATTCTATTGAACCATCAAAAGAGATGCCACACTTTAGTTTCTACAAAAGGCCCCTAGTCAACATATTAACATCACGGGCAATGTTTCTGAATGGCTGAAACGTTACAGTTTGGCAAAGAATTCTGAATTATAGCTGCCTGAAACCGACATGTTTCAGTGAACATCTCAAACTTGCTGGACTTGATGCCTAAGATCGTTTATAAATTCAGGTTCAAAACTATCGCATCTTAAGAGCGTTTTCTGTAGTTTTTCACTGTGCAATTATTTAGTATATTGTCAACTGAAAATAGGTGCATGAAACAGACATGTTTCTGTTTTCAACACGAATTGGTTCATTCAGATGCCCTGCCCAATATCAGTGAATAACTAAAAAGAAAAAAATAAGCTCCTACATTCAGCAATATAAAGCTAGCATAGTTATGGCCTGCAGCCCATTGATGTTAGCCTGGCTAAATTACAGATTTATTTGAGTAATAAAAAGAAGAGCACAAAAAGGAATAACAAATTCACTTAAATTTGTTAGTCAAGTCAAAACCTGCGGGAACCTGAATTTTTTTCCAGTTAAAATATATTTAGGTGCATAAGAGATACTAAAACTGTGAATTGTATAGGGTAATCTGTCTTACGAATCACCCGGGGAAAAAAGTCTTAAGATTACTTGCCAACACAAGAAATAACCCTTGTGGCTATGTCCTAGTACATCATAATTCAGATCACAAGAAAAGATGGTCCAGGCCGTTCCCCTCAGAAACTCTAAACTGACTTGCATGTAGCAATCACAGAGACTACTAAATCAGTCTACAAACTTGAGCTTACAAAAATTTGCTGGTGTACTAACCATCCTCCATCAGTTTTCTCATGCTTTATAAATTAAGTAGTGTCCCTTATTTCAGTCTGGCTACAGAACAGAATCGGAGACAAGAGACAGGGGACAAACAGGGGATTTCATCCAGTGAATATGAAGGCGATACATTACCTCTGGTGTAGCCGAGGCATGCGAAATTGGACAGTTGGACAGATGGTCTTGTTCCTCCGGCGAACTCGGCACTTCCTCCTCCGGCGAACTCGACGGCGACATTGCACGTTGCGTCCAAAAAAGCAATTTGGACGGGCTTTGATGGAGCTTATGGTCCAAGGACGCAATCTGATGGAGATTTTGGCCGAGGACCGCTCCTTCTTATAGCAAACGACTCAAATCCGGGTCGGGCACTCCATTGCTTGGTGTTCGAGAAGGACACGGCTTCCTATTGTCCATCCAAATCACGACACGGGAATAGCTCGTCCGAGATTGATAAGGATACGGAGGAGGCCAGAGAGGATTGGCGGCGGCGGACAGGTCACAGCGAAGCGCGCCCGTGGCCGGCGTACCCACCAGAAAATGTTTCCCGTTCTGTCCTCCATCAAGCGCAGCAAGGATGGCCGTTCGGCGACAAGGGCACCGGCGATGAACCTCTCCTGCTCCACCACCCATGAACCTCTCCTGCTCCGCTGGCACCTCCCCTGAACCTCTGCTGCTCCGCCCGCCGCGCCGCGCCTGAACATCTTCTCCGTTTCCAACCAGCTTGCTCTTCTCGTCCTCGCGCACCTGCTTGAATCCTGACGAGGAATGACACGGACGGTGAGCGGCAAGCAAGCCACGAGAGAGGGGGCGACGAGGAAGAGGGGTGTACTGAAGCTGGTGGCGGCTGCCGGCAGGAGGTGGCCGTGGCGGCGGCGGAGGCTGGAGGACGCGAGCCTCGTTGCGTCCGCTCGCAGGGCCATGCCCTTCCTTCCTTGGCAGAGCGAGACGGGGGGAGAATGGGAGCACGGGAGCGTCCCCCTCCCTGGCGCTCCTTCTTCTCCTCCGCGGCTCACCGCCGCCGTGGGGCCTCCTGCCGGCGCCCCGACACGGGAGCGACTCTGCCACGCAGAGCGCTCACCTTCTTATCTTGTGCGCTGAGGTCGTGCTCCTGTGCTTCTCTTTTTTTAGTCAACTGCTCGCCCGTGCGTTGAAGGATTGCTTGCTCGTCTATTTTCCTTTTTACCCAGGCCCAAGCGACCAAGCCCGTGAGCGAAAGAACGTTCTAATAAGGAATTTTGACAAAAATCTTTAGTGCGTACCCCAAGTTAGTACCATCTTATTTATATTACGATTTTGTAAAAGCGTATTATGACATGAAAAGAAAACGTATTGTGACGGTGAACCCATGAAGTCAATCCGTGCTTTATTATTAGGGAGATATATATATATAGGGAGAGATAAAGCACGGATTGAGTTTCCGAATTCACCGTCGTGGCGCTCTTGTAAAAAAGTCCCTGATGAATTACGTGTTGAACGCGCAGTCCTATTTTAAGTTTGTAGAGAAAACGTTTCGTGGATCGACTTGGGCCTTACAAGCGAACAGAAAAACATAGGCACACACGAGCACGAGGGCTCGCCTTCGATGCGTACGGGTACGCCGCTGCCGCACGCCGCCTCTCCGGCCATCCGCCGCCGCTGCCGCGCGCGGCCTCTCTGCCATCCGTCGCCCCGTTCTCCTTCCCCTCCCCATCCGTCCCAATCTTCTCCGGCGCCACCTGAAGCCCCCTCAACCTGCAACCTCCTGCCATCGAGCCCTTCTAATCTCGCTGGACCATGGACTTAACCGGAACGCCGTCCTGCTAGCCGTGCCCACTTGAGGTACGTCCTTGTACAATCTGTAAAAGTTGTTTTATTCAATTCGATTTGATTCTTGACTATGTCAATCTGCAGCGAGGAGAGAGTGGTGAGGCGGCTTAGTGAGGCTCAGGACGGCGTCTCGCATGGCGTCTCGCATGTAAGTACGCCACTCCTGCGTCTCTATGCTAATCCGAGTGCAGTACTCTGCACAATGCTCTACTTCTTCCTAAAAAATATCTGTTGAATGCCCCATGACTGGTTTGCACTTCTGGTGTTCGACAGTATGCCTAAGCAGTGACCGCATCCACGATGTTATTCAGTTCTTTGTCTCATGTAAGAGTATTATGATATATGAGATGCTTGAATGAAGGGATCCTTGATTAATTTGTCCACAAGTAGCCCAAGGATTTGGGAGTTTAGGGTTTGTTATGAGTAGTTAGCTGCCTGTGATGTGTGCCCAAACAAATTGTCATGTAAATCATTATGAACACTTGATTTTCTTGTGGCGCCATCCAAGTGGGCGGAGGCAGCGGCTGCCACCACGGTGTCATCCTTCTCCCACACCTTCGTCGCGGGACCGGATTCACAATGACGCCATCGCATCTAGCGACGACGCAAGCTCATGTGGGTGCCGCAACTTCCGAGGACATGGGAGTCTCCATGGGCAGCGAGTACGTGAGCACACTCACACACCACAGCTCTCAAGGATGCGGGAGCCACCTCAGCCCGCGAGGACTCGTGAACCATGCTCAGGTATAACAGTTGTTCTTTATGTAGCCTACTCACCCCGCCGTGAAATTCCAGTCTGATCTGTAGTATTCTTTTGCTCTCCTATTTTGAGGTTGGATTGTATGCAATAACAGTTTGTGTAAATATCTGAGGGTAAAGACAGCTCATGGATATGCCTCTGTGACCAGACCTCTCTATGTATCCTTTTCTATAAACTAATAGTTGTCCTTGCCATACTAATTGTGTGCTTTTCTATTAGAAAATCTCAGGGTAAAGACATCCCATGGAGATGCCTATGTGACCAGACCTCTCTATATATCCTTTTCTATAAACTAATAGATGGCATTGCCATACTAATTGTGTACTTTTCTATTAGAAAAGCACAAGAGATTTGCTTCTGTACTCCTAATTAATCTGGTTTAGTTTCAGCATAATTGTTCTTAGTCATTATCCTCAAATATTTAATATGAACTAATGCAGTCACGACACCATATTTCTTCCCCTGCTATACACCTATATCACTATACCAATTTAAATATAGGGAGCTGCCTATGGACTTGGAAGCCTGAAAAAGGAAAATAGTAAACAACTTTGAGTCTCACAATCAAAATTGAGACGATATTGTATAGATTTAATTGGAATTATGTGAAAATTGTAGTGTGCCTTATCTATTTCCTTATCTGTTGTTATGTATTATTTGTATAGTTACCTCTGTTTTCAAGGCGTCCCTAAGGCGTCGCCTAGGCGACGCTTAGGCGTCAGGGCGCCCTGCGAGGGCAAGGCGTCCACCTCGCCTTAGGTGGGTGTCTAAGGCGTCCGCCTTAAGCTATAAGGCGTCCGAGGCGTCTGCCTAGGCGTCCGAGGCGTTGCCTTAGTCCATTTTGGACGCCTTAGCTTGCCAGGCAGGCAGGGGAGCTGTTTTAGGCGGGAAACAGAGTTTTGGCGGGAAACTGGAATCATGTTGGCGCCAACAGGTAAGAGGGGAGAAAGAGAGAGAGAGAAACAGCCCCCAATCCACACACTCCTCCCCCTCCTTCTCTTCAGTGGCTCCTCTCCAGCAGATCTGGTTCCTCCTCCTCTCCAGCAGCTCCTCCCCCTCCTCTCCAACGGTTCCTCCTCTCCAGCAGCTCCTCCTCTTCCTCCTGTCCAGCAGCTCCTCCTCCTCTTCCTCCTGTCCAGCAGCTCCTCCTCATCCTCCTGTCCAGCAGCTCCTCCTCCTCTGCAGTACAGCAACAACAAGCAAGAGCAACAGTATGCCCAATGCGGAGGGGGAGGATTCAGACTACGTTGAGGATGATGATGATGTGAGCAATGACGATCAAGAGCCAACTAATGTTGACCAAGATGGTGAAGACAACACCAATGCCAATGAGTTTGATGATGATGACTTTTGATTGAGACTTTGAGAGTGGAGAGACATGAGAGAGCTGAGCTGGCCACCTTTATCCCTTTTGCTATGCTGGAATTATCTATTATTCTGTTCGTCTTATGTGGACTACTGGACTTGTGTCATTTGAATTGGTTAATGGTTATGTAATATGCCATGCATTGCAGATTGCAGTTGCACTCATACTTGCTATCTTTCTTTCCACTTTTGTTCGCTGCCTCACTTTTATTTCTATTTTTTGTGGAATGTGCACTGGTAAGTGATACATTATTCTAACATATTTGTTCATGACTTCATGTTGATGCAGAATTCTGTTGGGGAGAAAAGCAAGTGCAAAGAGGATGGGGGCTCTACAACAATCAGTTGCAAGGTGTGTATGGCTGTATGCCTAGTTGCTTAATGCCTACCAAATTCTACTTAATTCTGTTGCTTACAAGTCTGTAAGGCGTCGCCTCGCCTTATGCCTCAGCGCTTAGGCAGTGAGGCGCCCCCCCAGCGCCTCGCCTCGCCTTACCGCCTTAAAAACATAGATAGTTACTGTTTTCAATGTTTAAATTAACCTTATGTAATTTCTGAAAAAACTGAAAGATGCATAAATGGATAAGCAGGTGAAGATATTATTGTTATGCTGATCATGGAGGATGGATATTTCTTTGAGCTTCTATTGTCGATAGGGACGCTGTAGTGAGATTTCTATCGAACTGAAGATATTGAAAGTTGAAGGTTGGCACTCGTGGGGCTTGCTTGTATGAGCACTGTTAGGTATGTGGTGTCAACAAGTTACCCTTAGAAGTATACTAAACTTATGTACGCAAATATCACTACCTTTTGCACGCACGTGGGTGCTAATTCTTCCTTGGATTTTTCGAACACAAATAGCACTACCTTTCATTTCACACACCAGGGTGCTAATTCTTCAAAGTATTATTCTATAAAATATGAATTTAAATTTAGGTAGGTCTATCTTACATATGCAAACTCATCTCAGGCATTTTCCTTTAGCTACACAATTTAGTCAAGTTCTCTTTTTGTATTACCATTCAGCAAACCTCTATATTTAATTACTCGCCTAACCAAGAGAATGAGTTACTATTTAGTTTCTTCTGATCTGCTCAGTTGCAAATTAGGCAATCTTACACACTAGCTCGAAATGATATTCTTTAATGTTCATAAGAATAATAATTGTAATACGACACCAATTTGGACATAAATGTGAAGTTAGTGTAGAAAATTTTATATAGAGAAAATCACGGTTTTTTATTATTATATAGGGAAACCATAAATCAAGAACCACCATAAATCAAGAACCATAAGTTCAAGAATCACTACAAAATTCATGTTAATTTCCTGCAGATGAATAAGGTTTGATTTTTTTGTACGAATTTCTATTTTGCGTTGTCTAACTTAGCAAGGTGGACATGACTAATATTATTGTAGAAAGCGCTGCAACTTTTGCCTCGAATGAAACAATGTCTTTGGGTGGGACAGTAAGCACCCAAAACTTTTTTGCTTGCTTCTTTTTTGAGTTTCCAGTTATCCTCTGTTTCCCTTCTTCATTTTTACTGGCTGTGAATCATTTGTTGCTGTCACTAAATCCCTGTTGGAAAATCTACATCGGTTTGACATAGGCACATTGATGAGAGTGCTTGAAGCTGCCACAGTTAAGCCAGAGCCATCTTATTTTTATTTTGCGAAGAGAGCCATCTCAATTGAAAGTGTGAGTTGTTTGTGTTTTCAGTACGAGACCTGCTATCGATTTTTTCCCCAGTGAAACATAACATGCATGCAAGCTAGCTGTTGTTATGTTGGAAACCGAACTTACTGCATCCCGAAAAGAATACTCATTGTGCCACCAGTTAGTAGCAACTAATCAAATCCTGATGGTTAGAAGCATGTTTCACTCGCTGAAAACTACTGCTGTTATATTCCTCTCATGAGTTTTGATTTGTTCCTATTGCTGATCGGCTGGCTTATTTTTATAATTTTCTGAGTAATTTTCTACTGTGACATTCTTACATTCAATGTTTTCTTCAGGATGGGGGCTTATATCCTTGTTAGGCAGTGAAGCTGCTCTTGTGGGTCACATAACACATGTTAAGCCTATCTCCCGGTGCAACGCATGGGCAATTTTTCTAGTTATATACAAATGTATCTATCTGAGCATAAACTAAACTTGAAATAAACACATATAAAGATTCATAAGATGAACAAATGTATGTTAGTGACATTGCCATAGTTTAGATAAACTGAACTGAGCATTTGCCATAGTTCAGATAAACTGAACGCCGAAACAGAGCACACCTATGGCCATGCTCGCAGTCACCGAAAGCAGCCACCGCACTTGAGCCCTTCTTGGCCAAGCAAGCGGCTGGATCCATCAACGGCACACAAGCTTGGCCGCCTCCTCGCAGCGGCGGACGAGCTGGGTTCCCGTGCGCGCAGAGCGTCCAGGAGGAACACGCAGGCAGCGCCCCAGCGACCGCGGGCAAATTCTCCCCAGCGCCGCCTCCGAGTCGACGTGGGCACCTGGAGGACGCGGCCGCCGGAGTTAGAAACAAGATGTCATCCTGCTTTATATATAAAGTAAACATTTTTTTAGAGGAAATATGTAAAGTAAATATCGAATCATGTACATGGACGAATGATACAAAGTTACGGGTAGCTCTCATACAATGACGATCTTAGACTACCCGTATCATGCAGGATAGGACTAGGCTACTAAAATAAAGCATAGAAGTATCTGAGTACAATGTCACACAACGCCCTAAAACAATTAAGCTTCACGACAACATCCACGGGAGGGATAACGGCGCTAATGGTCGTCACTGTCGAGAGCAGACGGACAAAGGTTTTCACCCGAAACCTTTGCAAGCACCACGACATCTTCACAGGATTTCTCCGAGTCAGAACAGATCCGACGCAAAGATCCCAGCCAGGAGGAAGCCAGAGGAAGGAGCGACTGCGGGCAAGGGCAGCTGCATCCCAGCCAGGCGGAGGAAGCCAGAGGAAGGAGCGACTGCGGGCAAGGGCAGCTGCAGCCATGGTGGCGACTACGAAAGGAGTGACATTGGAGGCTCCAGCCATAGCGAGGAAGGCGGGAGCAGCAGCAAGCTTTCGTAGGGTCGGCTACAGGGTCGGAGGAGCTGGCCATGGTGAACCGATGGCCGGCGTTCCGGTCAACGCGCGAGAAGAAAAGAGCAACGGTTTGTGCGTCGCTGAGAGTAGTAGCGGCAGCCTCCGAAGTGCCCAAAATTTTCACGAGAAGCCATTTTTAGGGCTGCCCTAAAATTTGGAGGGCATTTTTTTGCCTTCTCGTGCGTTAAAAACAGCCGTGCCCTGCATTTTTAGAGGCTCTAGCCAAAATTTGGAGGGTATATTTCGTTGCAACCGGGCCCTTCCTAAATTATCAGCCAATATTTGTAAAATAAGTAGACAGGCTGCAAGATGTAACAAGATGCATAAATTTAGCAAGATTAGAGCAGAAGACTGGCATTTAAGAGCGTGGCACATCTCCCTTCGTTTTATTTCAAATCCCAAACCCAGCGCGGCATAGCACCCTACAAACCCCACTGCAAAAATCCCTCAAAACCACATCCAGTGGTTGGCTTATCTGTCCACTACTTGACATATCACACCTACATCCTCCATTGCCCGTAGTCGTCGTGTCCGTGTCCTTCAAGCTGCCTCCTCAAGCAGCATCTGGTCGAAGTGCCACACTCCTGCATTTCATCCAAACAATGTAAGAAACCGTGGAAACACAGACGATAGAATTGATGCAGCAGTGTCCAGGAAGATACTGACCGTGGCCTTTGCCGACTCTTCTCAGCTGCGACACATACTCAGAGATCTTCTTGATGGCGTCAACCTTTCACATAAATTTGAGGTGTTTCTACTTAGTAAAATACACAATAAACATATCTGAATAGCAAATGTCGTATGCTACATGTCTTGTTCTGTATTTAACCCGAGAGTATGGAAGTAGGTTTACCTGCTCCTGAAGGAATTCACTCTCAACAAAGTCGGTCAGCTGAGGATCATTGCACCTTGTAGCTACCTGTTAATATGGAGCACCTCATTTTAGATTCTGTGACGCAACATTGCATATCCCACAATAATTTGACTGTAAGTAGGCATGGAAGAGCGAGCAACTTACACTGTGCAGGTTGTGCAGTTTCTCATTCACCAGCTTTTCAAGAGCTAGAGCCAACTCCATTGCTGACATCACGAGAGAGGCACAAGTTAAAACATAGGGTATCAGGTCAGGTGTTGCTTTGCTAACAAATATAGCCATCAAAACTTATGTATCGAGTCAGGGAAACTATTAATAATAATGATTACAAAAAGCTTAGCTACTTTGTGTTACGATACATGTTTTGAATTTTCTTCCTCTTCATGCAGTTTAAATAAAAGCTTCTAAAACACAACATATATTACAAATAATCAAAAGGCCATCAAATAGCTGTGAGTGTAGTGAGTACAGCACGCAGCTGATACCCATCTGAACAATATTGAGAGATCTGACCTCTCCTCAACAAGCCCATTAATTTATCCTCCCCTAAAAGAAATGATGCAAATCCTAACTCATACAAACAGATTCACCCTAAGGTTTACTGAACTTTTGCAAAAACATTTGAGTTTTTGTCAGTGTTCCTGATCTGGCAACACATCTAACCACTCCAGACAACTCAAGTTTCACATGAACAACCAGACACTCGTTATCACACAATAAGCACATCACATGCATTCCCCATGTAATGAAAAGCACTGTAATAAAATGCAAAGACGTTCAGAATAAATCTACAAGGAAGAAACTTACCATACAGGGCATCGCCTTTCTCAGCATGGTCGAACTCGGTTAAGGGTGTGACAATTGACTGGAGCCTCACCCTCCCTCCACGTTTGTTCTGGTCGACACATAAACACACGAAGCATGAGTATATAACAGCACGGGGCAACGACCAGGACCAATCAAAGCTAGCAATTAGAGAGGTAGCGAAATTGATACCTGGTACTCCATTAACTTCTCGGCGTGTCCCCTCTCCTCGTCGCTTGATTCCTTGAAGAACCTGCAAGAACAAGCGCTCATCAGAACACTGTACTGTAACGAATCCACCGGGCCAAATTTGGTGGTGCGGTGAGTGGGGACTTACTTGGCAAATCCCTTGAGAGCAACGTTGTCGCGGTCGAAGTAGGCGAAGAGGGAGTGATACGCGTACGAGGCATTGTACTCCACACTGCGATGGCAATTTTAAAGATTAAATCAACAGTTCATCCATTTCGTATTGAAATCATAGCGGAAACAGAGTCTCTTTTATGGCAGTTTAAAACGGTTTCACGATCCGTACACGGAAATACTGGTAAATCTCCGCATGATTCGTCAGAGAAACACGCACCGGAGAAGAAGAAGGATTCATTTTATTTTTACCAAGCGGAGCAACACTCACTTGATCTGCTCGTTGAGGGCGGCCTCGCACTCGTCGACGAACTTGTGCCTGGCGAGCGACTGGTCCTTGCCCTGCGGCACGAGGGAGAGCTCCCCCTTGAGCTCCTCGAACGGCTGGAACATCACGCCGCTGAGCACCTCCTTCCCCTTCGCCGCGGCCCGGCAGCAGACCGCCGACCCCGCCGCAGACGGCAGGGGCCCCGGCAGCCTCACCGAACCGGCGGCGAGCCCCGCCCCGGAGAGCTGGCCAACCGCTGCGGCGGCGGCGGCGGTGGCCGGAGACGGCGCAACCCTAGGCAACATCTCGAACCCGAACGGCGGCGGCGCGCTTGCTATTCCGGAAATTGTGGGAGCGGGATTTGGTTTGTGCGGTGGAAGGTGGGAGAGGTGGGGATGGGGATAGATATAGGCGCGTGGTGGCCGCGGATCCGCGGCACGTGGACGGCGGAGATGGGCTGGGAGGGGCGGGGGCGCGTGGGGTGCGCGTGGCGGGCGAACGCGCGGGCGGGGATATTTTGGGCTGTGTGGTGGTGGTGGAGCCCGGTGGCAGCGGAGGTGGAGCGAGTTCCGCCGGTCGTGTAGGGAGGAGAACGAGCATCTGGTTTCGTCTTCTCTTTTATGCAACATTTATTATTCGGGATTTGTTTGATGTTTTTGGACGTGCATTTACATTTCCTTATGGACAAGATTATCTGCTGTGATTCTTATATGGGTGGAAGTAATGTATTTAGCTTCATCTTTTGCTACTTTCGGCACGAACATATATGCTAAGTCATTGGTGTACACTCGCAAAAAAAAAGTCATTTGCGTATGTTTACAAGCCATAAGGGCGGTCATGATGGAAGGCTATCATAGTAGGGAGTAACTTTAGGTCAAATAAAGATTGAAACACATGCAAGTATTAAAAGAAGATTTGTATTGCCCAGCTCGTGACACTTGGCTTGATCTCTGTGCCGATAGGGATCAGGTGGCTTGCCCACAGCCAGTCACGTTGTAACTTGCGGGCACCCATCTGTTTGATCTGAAATTGGACAACCTAGATCAAGAACTGTACCAACAAGCCATTGTTCATGTTTTCTTGTTCGTGATGTGACGCAGACCGGGGTATTGTAGAAGTGCACTGTAGCTATCTCACCGTTTATGGTGATCCTTGATTGGACGTGTTGGGAAACGTAGCAGAATTTTAAAATTTTCTACGCATCATCAAGATCAATCTATGAAGTCATCTAGCAACGAGGGAGAGGGGAGTGCATCTACATACCCTTGTAGATCGCGCGCGGAAGCGTTCAAGAGAACGGGGTTGATGGAGTCGTACTCGCCGTGATCCAAATCACCGATGACCTAGCGCCGAACGGACGGCACCTCCGCGTTCAACACACGTACGGTTGGGAAGACGTCTCCTCCAACTTGATCCAGCAAAGGGGAAGGAGAGGTTGATGAAGATCCAGCAGCACGACGGCGTGGTGGTGGAAGCAACGGTGATCTCGGCAGGGCTTCGCTAAGCTCAGGGAGAGGGAGGAGTGTCACGGGAGGGAGAGGGAGGCGCCAGGGGCTAGCGTGCGGCTGCCCTCCCTCCCCCCACTATATATAGGGTCCCTAGGGGGGGCGCCGACCCTAGGAGATCCAATCTCCAAGGGGGCGGCGGCCAAGGGGGTGGCTTATCCCCCAAGCCAAGTGGGGCGCCCCCCACCCCTAGGGGTTCCAACCCTAGGCGCAGGGGGGGGCCAAGGAGGGCGCACCAGCCCACTAGGGGCTGGTTCCCCTCCCACTTCAGCCCATGGGCCCCTCCGGGATAGGTGGCCCCACCCGGTGGACCCCCGGGACCCTTCCGGTGGTCCCGGTACAATACCAATTACCCCCGAAACTTTCCCGATGGACGAAACTTGACTTCCTATATATAAATCTTCACCTCCGGACCATTCCGGAACTCCTCGTGACGTCCGGGATCTCATCCGGGACTCCGAACAACTTTCAGGTTACCGTATACTAATATCTCAAGAACCCTAGCGTCACCGAACCTTAAGTGTGTAGACCCTACGGGTTCGGGAGACACGCAGACATGACCGAGACGACTCTCCGGTCAATAACCAGCAGCGGGATCTAGATACCCATGTTGGCTCCCACATGCTCCTCGATGATCTCATCGGATGAACCACGATGTCGAGGATTCAATCAATCCGTATACAATTCCCTTTATCAATCGGTACGTTACTTGCCCGAGACTCGATCGTCGATATCCCAATACCTCGTTCAATCTCGTTACCGACAAGTCAGTTTACTCGTACCGTAATGCATGATCCCATGATCAACCACTTGGTCACATTGAGCTCATTATGATGATGCATTACCGAGTGGGCCCAGAGATACCTCTCCGTCATACGCAGTGACAAATCCCAGTCTCGATTCGTGCCAACCCAACAGACACTTTCGGAGATACCTGTAGTGTACCTTTATAGTCACCCAGTTACGTTGTGACGTTTGGCACACCCAAAGCACTCCTACAGTATCCGGGAGTTGCACAATCTCATGGTCTAAGGAAATGATACTTGACATTCGGAAAAGGTACAGCAAACGAACTACACGATCTTTGAGCTATGCTTAGGATTGGGTCTTGTCCATCACATCATTCTCCTAATGATGTGATCCCGTTATCAATGACATCCAATGTCCATAGTCAGGAAACCATGACTATCTTTTGATCAACGAGCTAGTCGACTAGAGGCTCACTAGGGACGTGTTGTGGTCTATGTATTCACACATGTATTACGATTTCCGGATAACACAATTATAGCATGAACAATAGACAATTATCATGAACAAAGAAATATAATAATAACCATTTTATTATTGCCTCTAGGGCATATTTCCAACAGTCTCCCACTTGCACTAGAGTCAATAGTCTAGTTACATTGTGATGAATCGAACACCCATGCAGTTCTGGTGTTGATCATGTTTTGCTCTAGGGAGAGGTTTAGTCAACGGATCTGCCACATTCAGGTTCGTATGTACTTTACAAATATTTATGTCTCCATTTTGAACACTTTAACGAATGGAGTTAAAGCGACGCTTGATATGCCTGGTCTTCCTATGAAACCTGGGCTCCTTGGCAAGGGCAATAGCTCCAGTGTTGTCACAGAAGAGAGTCATCGGGCCCGACGCATTGGGTATGACTCCTAGGTCGGTAATGAACTACTTCACCCAGATTGCCTCTTGAGCTGCCTTCGAGGCTGCCATGTACTCCGCTTCACATGTAGATCCCGCCACAACGCTTTTCTTGCAACTGCACCAGCTTACTGCCCCACCATTTAAAATATACATGTATCCGGTTTGTGACTTAGAGTCATCCAGATCTGTGTCGAAGCTAGCATCGACGTAACCCCTTACGATGAGCTCTTCGTCACCTCCATAAACGAGAAACATATCCTTAGTCCTCTTCAGGTACTTCAGGATATTCTTGACCGCTGTCCAGTGTTCCATGTCGGGATTACTTTGGTACCTTCCTACCAAACTTACGGCAAGGTTTACATCAGGTCTGGTACACAACATAGCATACATGATAGACCCAATGGTCGAGGCATAGGGGACGACACCCATCTTTTCTCTATCTTCTGCCGTGGTCAGGCATTGAGCCGTGCTCAATCTTGTACCTTGCAATACAGGCAAGAACCCCTTCTTTGACTGATCCATTTTGAACTTCTTCAATATCTTGTCAAGGTACGTACTCTGTGAAAGACCAATGAGGCGTCTCGATCTATCTCTATAGATCTTGATGCCTGATATATAAGCAGCTTCTCCAAGATCCTTCATTGAAAAACACTTGTTCAAGTAGGCTTCCAAGAATTCTATATCATTTCCAAGAATTCTATATCATTTCCCATCAACAGTATGTCATCCACATACAATATGAGAAATGCTACAAACCTCCCACTCACTTTCTTGTAAATGCAGGCTTCTCCATAAGTCTGCGTAAACCCAAACGCTTTGATCATCTCATCAAAACGAATGTTCCAACTCCGAGATGCTTGCACCAGCCCATAAATCGAGCGTTGGAGCTTGCACACCTTGTCAGCATTCTTAGGATCGACAAAACCTTCCGGCTGCATCATATACAATTCTTCCTTAAGGAAACCATTAAGGAATGCCGTTTTGACGTCCATTTGCCATATCTCATAATCATAGAATGCGGCAATTGCTAACATGATTCAGACGGACTTCAGCTTCGCTATGGGTGAAAAAGTCTCATCGTAGTCAACCCCTTGAACTTGTCGATAACCCTTAGCGACAAGTCGAGCTTTATAGATGGTTACATTACCATCCGCGTCTGTCTTCTTCTTAAAGATCCATTTATTTTCTATGGCTCGCCGATCATCGGGCAAGTCAGTCAAAGTCCATACTTCGTTTTCATACATGGATCCTATCTCGGATTTCATGGCTTCCAGCCATTTGTCGAAATCTGGGCCCGCCATCGCTTCTTCATAGTTCGAAGGTTCACCGTTGTCTAACAACATGATTTCCAAGACAGGGTTGCCGTACCACTCTGGTGCGGTACGTGTCCTTGTGGACCTACGAAGTTCAGTAGCAACTTGATCTGAAGTTTCATGATCATCATCATTAACTTCCTCTCTAGTCGGTGCAAGCACCTTAGGAACATTTTCTTGAGCTGCACCACTTACCGGTTCAACAGGTAATACTTCATCAAGTTCTACTTTCCTCCCACTTATTTCTTCCGAGAGAAACTCTTTCTCTAGAAAGGACCCATTCTTGGCAACAAAGATCTTGCCTTCGGATATGAGGTAGAAGGTATACCCAATAGTTTCTTTAGGGTATCCTATGAAGACGCATTTTTCCGATTTGGGTTCGAGCTTTTCAGGTTGAAGTTTCTTGACATAAGCATCGCATCCCCAAACTTTTAGAAACAACAGCTTAGGTTTCTTCCCAAACCATAATTCATATGGTGTCGTCTCAACGGATTTCGACGGAGCCCTATTTAAAGTGAATGCGGCAGTCTCTAAAGCATAGCCCCAAAATGACAGCGGTAGATCGGTAAGAGACATCATAGATCGCACCATATCCAATAGAGTGCGATTACGACGTTCGGACACACCATTACTGTTGGGGATATTACTGTCGGGGAACGTAGCAGAAATTCAAAAATTTTCCTACGCAACACCAAGATCTATCTATGGAGAGACCAGCAACGAGTAGAAGGAGGAGTGCATCTACATACCCTTGTAGATCGCTAAGCGGAAGCGTTCAAGTGAACGGGGTTGATGGAGTCGTACTCGTCGTAATTCAGATCACCGATGATCAAGTGCCGAACGCACGGCACCTCCGCGTTCAACACACGTACAGCCCGGTGACGTCTCCCACGCCTTGATCCAGCAAGGAGAGAGGGAGAGGTTGAGGAAGACTCCATCCAACAGCAGCACAACGGCGTGGTGGTGGTGGAGGAGCGTGGCAATCCTGCAGGGCTTCGCCGAGCACCTACGGGAGAGGAGATGTGTCACGGGAGGGAGAGGGAGGCAACCAAAGGCCTTAGGTATGATTGCTCCTCCTTTTCCCCACTATATATAGGGCCAAGGGAGAGGGGGGAGGCGCAGCCTTGCCCCTTCCTCCAAGGAAGGGTGCGGCCAAGGGTGGGGAGGAGTCCATCCTCCCCAAGGCACCTCGGAGGTGCCTTCCCCTTTTAGGACTCTCCTCTTTTTCCCATCTCTTGGCGCATGGGCCTCTTGGGGCTGGTGCCCTTGGCCCATATAGGCCAAGGCACACCCCCTACAGCCCATGTGGCCCCCCGGGGCAGGTGGCCCCACCCGGTGGACCCCCGGAACCCTTCCGGTGGTCCCGGTACAATACCGATGACCCCGAAACTTGTCCCGATGGCCGAAATAGCACTTCCTATATATAATTCTTTACCTCCGGACCATTCCGGAACTCCTCGTGACGTCCAGGATCTCATCCGGGACTCCGAACAACTTTCGGGTTACCGCATACTAATATCTCTTATAAACCTAGCGTCACCGAACCTTAAGTGTGTAGACCCTACGGGTTCGGGAGACATGCAGACATGACCGAGATGACTCTCCGGTCAATAACCAACAGCGGGATCTGGATACCCATGTTGGCTCCCACATGTTCCACGATGATCTCATCGGATGAACCACAATGTCGAGGACTCAATCAATCCCGTATACAATTCCCTTTGACTATCGGTATGTTACTTGCCCGAGATTCGATCGTCGGTATCCAATACCTAGTTCAATCTCGTTACCGGCAAGTCTCTTTACTCGTTCCATAACACATCATCCCGTGATAAACTCCTTGGTCACATTGCGCATATGATGATGTCCTACCGAGTGGGCCCAGAGATACCTCTCCGCTTACACGGAGTGACAAATCCCAGTCTCGATTCGTGCCAACCCAACAGACACTTTCGGAGATACCTGTAATGCACCTTTATAGTCACCCAGTTACGTTGTGACGTTTGATACACCCAAAGCACTCCTACGGTATCCGGGAGTTGCACAATCTCATGGTCTAAGGAAATGATACTTGACATTAGAAAAGCTTTAGCATACGAACTACACGATCTAGTGCTATGCTTAGGATTGGGTCTTGTCCATCACATCATTCTCCTAATGATGTGATCCCGTTATCAACGACATCCAATGTCCATGGTTAGGAAACCATAACCATCTATTGATCAACGAGCTAGTCAACTAGAGGCTCACTAGGGACATGGTGTTGTCTATGTATCCACACATGTATCTGAGTTTCCTATCAATACAATTATAGCATGGATAATAAACGATTATCATGAACAAGGAAATATAATAATATCAATTTATTATTGCCTCTAGGGCATATTTCCAACAGTCTCCCACTTGCACTAGAGTCAATAATCTAGTTCACATCGCCATGTGATTAACACTCACAGGTCACATCACCATGTAACCAACATCCAAAGAGTTTACTAGAGTCAATAATCTAGTTCACATCACTATGTGATTAACACTCAACGAGTTCTGGGTTTGATCATGTTGCTTGTGAGAGAGGTTTTAGTCAACGGGTCTGAACCTTTCAGATCCGTGTGTGCTTTACAAATCTCTATGTCATCTCCTAGATGCAGCTACCACGTTCTATTTGGAGCTATTCCAAATAACTGTTCTACTATACGAATCCAGTTTACTACTCAGAATAATCTGGATTAGTGTCAAAGTTTGCATCGGCGTAACCCTTTACGACGAACACTTTTACCACCTCCATAATCGAGAAAATTCCTTAGTCCACTAGTTACTAAGGATAACTTTGACCACTGTCCTGTGATCCGTTCTTGGATCACTCTTGTACCCCTTGACTGACTCATGGCAAGGCACACTTCAGGTGCGGCACACAACATAGCATACTGTAGAGCCTATGTCTTAAGCATAGGGGACGACCTTCGTCCTTTCTCTCTATTCTGCCGTGGTCGAGCTTTAAGTCTTAACTTCATACCTTACAACTCAGGCAAGAACTCCTTCTTTGACTGATCCATCTTGAACAGCTTCAAGATCATGTCAAGGTATGTGCTCATTTGAAAGTACCATTAAGTGTTTTGATCTATCCATATAGATCTTGATGCTCAATGTTCAAGTAGCTTAATCCAGGCTTTCCATTGAAAAACACTTTCCAAATAACCTTATATGCTTTACAGAAATCCTACATCATTTCTGATCCATAATATGTCAACAACATATACTCATCAGAAATTCTATAGTGCTCTCACTCACTTCTTTGGAAATACAAGTTTCTCATAAACTTTGTATAAACCCAAAATCTTTGATCATCATCAAAGCATACATTCCAACTCCGAGATGCTCACTCCAGTCCTCAGAAGGATTGCTGGAGCTTTGCATACTTATTAGCATATTTCAGGATAGACAAAACCTTCCGGTTGTATCACATACAACCTTTCCTCAAGAATCGTCGAGGAAACAATGTTTTGACATCCTATCTGCAAGATTTCATAAATAATGCAGTAATTGCTAATATAATTCCAACAGACTCTTAGCATCGCTACGAGTGAGAAAGTCTCATCGTAGTCAACTCCTTGAACTTGTCGAAAAACATCTTAACGACAAGTCGAGCTTTCTCAATGGTGACACTTACCATCATTGTCTGTCTTCCTTTCAAAATCCATATGTACCTAACAGCCTTATGACCATCAAGTAGTTCTTCCAAAGTCTACACTTTGTTTTCATACATGGATCCTATCTCGGATTTTATGGCTTCTAACCATTTGTCGGAATTTGGGCCCACCATCGCTTCTCCATAGCTCGTAGGTTCATTATTGTCTAGCAACATGACCTTCAAGACAGGATCACCTTACCACTCCGAAGTAGTACGTGTCCTTGTCGTCCTACGAGGTTTGGTAGTGACTTGATCCGAAGTTTCATGATCAATATCATAAGCTTCCACTTCAATTGGTGTAGGTGCCACAGGAACAACTTCCTGTGCCCTGTCACACACTAGTTGAAGAGACGGTTCAATAACCTCATCAAGTCTCCACCATCCTCCCACTCAATTCTTTCGAGAGAAACTTTTCCTCGAGAAAGGACCCGATTCTAGAAACAATCCATATTGCTTTCGGATCTGAATTAGGAGGTATACCCAACTGTTTTGGGTTTCCAATGAAGATGCATTTTATCCGTTTTGGGTTCGAGCTTATCAACCTGAAACTTTTTCATATAAGTGTCGCAGCCCCAAACTTTTAAGAAACGACAACTTAGGTTTCTCTAAACCATAATTCATACGATGTCATCTCATCGGAATTACGTGGTGCCCTATTTAAAGTGAATGTGGTTGTCTCTAATGCCTAACCCATGAACAATAGTGGTAATTCGATAAGAGACATCATGGTACGCATCATATCCAATAGGGTGCAGTTATGATGTTCGGACACACCATCACACTATGGTGTTCCAGACGGTATTAATTGCGAAACAATTTCCACAATGTCTTAATTGTGTGCCAAAACTCGTAACTCAGATACTCATCTCTATGATCTTATCATAGACATTTTATCCTCTTGTCACGATGATCTTCAACTTTACTCTGAAATTACTTGAACCATTCAATAATTCAGACTTGTGTTTCATCAAGTAAATATATTCAACATCTACTCGAATCATCTGTGAAGTAAGAACATAATGATATTCACTGCATGCCTCAGCACTCATTGGACTACACACATCAAAATGTGTTACTTCCAACAAGTTGCTATCTTGTTCCATCTTACTGAAACCGAGGCTTTTCAGTCATCTTGCCCATGTGGTATGATTTGCATATCTCAAGTGATTCAAAATCAAGTGAGTTCAAACGGTCCATTTGCATGGAGTTTCTTCATGCATATATACCAATAGACATGGTTCGCATGTCTCAAACTTTTCAAAAACGAGTGAGCCCAAAGATCCATCAATATGGAGCTTCTTCATGCGTTTTATACCGATATGACTTATGTGGCAGTGCCACAAGTAGGTGGTACTATCATTACTATCTTTTGGCATGAACATGTGTATCACTACGATCGAGATTTAATAAACCATTCATTTTAGGTGTAAGACCATTGAAGGTATTATTCAAATAAACAGAGTAACCATTATTCTCCTTAAATGAATAACCGTATTGCGATAGACGTAATCCAATCATGTCTATGCTCAACGCAAACACCAAATAACAATTATTTAGGTTTAACACCAATCTCTTTGGTAGAGGGAGCGTGCGATGCTTGATCATATCAAGCTTGGAAAAACTTCCAACACATATCGTCAGCTCACCTTTAGCTAGTCTCCGTTTATTCCGTAGCCTTTATTTCGAGTTACTAACACTTAGCAACCGAACCGGTATCCAATACCCTGGTGCTACTAGGAGTACTAGTAAAGTACACATTAACATAATGTATATCCAATATACTTCTATCGACCTTGCCAGCCTTCTCATCTACCAAGTATCTGGGGTAATGCTGCTCCAGTGGTTGTTCCCCTTATTACAGAAGCACTTAGTCTCGGGTTTGGGTTCAACCTCGGGTTTCTTCATTGGTGCAACAGCTGATTTGCCGTTTCATGAAGTATCCCTTCTTTCCCTTGCCCTTCTTGAAACTAGTGGTTTCATCAACCATCAACAATTGATGCTCCTTCTTGATTTCTACTTTCGCGATGTCAAACAATGCGAATACCTCAAGGATCATCATCTCTATCCTTGATATGTTATAGTTCATCACGAAGCTCTAGCAGCTCGGTGGCAATGACTTTGGGGAAACATCACTATCTCATCTGGAAGATTAACTCCCACTTGATTCAAGTGATTGTTGCACTCAGACAATCTGAGCACAAGCTCAACGATTGAGCTTTTCTCCCTTAGTTTGTAGGCTAAGAAAATTGTCGGAGGTCTCATACCTCTTGACATGGGCACGAGCCTGAAATCCCAATTTCAACCCTCGAAACATCTCATATGTTCCGCGACTTTTCGAAAACGTCTTTCGTGCCTCAACTCTAAACCATTTAACTGAACTATCACGTAGTTATCAAAACGTGTATGTTCGATGTTCGAAACATCCACAAACGACGTTTGGGGTTCAGCACATTGAGCGGTGCATTAAGGACATGAGCTATCTACTGTCTGCATAATTGCTACTTTCAACTTTCAACTATATTTTCTCTAGGAACATATCTAAAACAGTAGAACTACAGCGTGAGCTACGACATAATTTGCAAAAGGTCTTTTGACTATGTTCAGGATAATTAAGTTCATATTATGAACTCCCACTCAGATAGACATCCCTCTAGTCATCTAAGTGATTACATGATCCGAGTCAAACTAGGCCGTGTCCGATCATCACGTGAGACGGACTAGTCATCATCGGTGAACATCTTCATGTTGATCGTATCTTCTATACGACTCATGCTCGACCTTTCGGTCTCCGTGTTCCGAGGCCATGTCTGTACATGCTAGGCTCGTCAAGTTAACCCTAAGTGTTTTCGCTGTGTAAAACTGTCTTACACCCGTTGTATGTGAACATAAGAATCTATCACACCCGATCATCACGTGGTGCTTCGAAACGACGAACTGTAGCAACGGTGCACAGTTAGGGGAGAACACTTCTTGAAATTTTAATGAGGGATCATCTTATTTACTACCGTCGTTCTAAGCAAATAAGATGTATAAACATGATAAACATCACATGCAATCAAATAGAGTAGTGACATGATATGGCCAATATCATATAGCTCCTTTGATCTTCATCTTCGGGGCTCCATGATCATCTTGTCACCGGCATGACACCATGATCTCCATCATCATGATCTCCATCATCGTGTCCTCATGAAGTTGTCGCGCCAACGACTACTTCTACTTCTATGACTAACGCGTTTAGCAATAAAGTAAAGTAGTTTACATGGCGTTCTTCAATGACACGCAGGTCATACAAAAAATAAAGACAACTCCTATGGCTCCTGCCGGTTGTCATACTCATCGACATGCAAGTCGTGAATCCTATTACAAGAACATGATCAATCTCATACATCACATATATCATTCATCACATCCTTTGGCCATATCACATCACATAGCATACCCTGCAAAAACAAGTTAGACGTCCTCTAATTGTTGTTGCATGTTTTACGTGGCTGCTATGGGTTTCTAGCAAGAACGTTTCTTACCTACGCATGAACCACAACGTGATATGCCAATTGCTATTTACCCTTCATAAGGACCCTTTTCATCGAATCCGATCCGACTAAAGTGGGAGAGACAGACACCCGCCAACCACCTTATGCAACTAGTGCATGTTTGTCGGTGGAACCGGTCTCACGTAAGCGTACGTGTAAGGTTGGTCCGGGCCGCTTCATCCCACGATGCCGCCAAATCAAGATAAGACTAGTAACGGCAAGCATATTGAACAATATCGACGCCCACAACTACTTTGTGTTCTACTCGTGCAAAGAATCTACGCAATAGACCTAGCTCATGATGCCACTGTTGGGGAACGTAGCAGAAATTCAAAAATTTTCCTACACAACACCAAGATCTATCTATGGAGAGACCAGCAACGAGTAGAAGGAGGAGTGCATCTACATACCCTTGTAGATCGCTAAGCGGAAGCGTTCAAGTGAACGGGGTTGATGGAGTCGTACTCGTCGTAATTCAGATCACCGATGATCAAGTGCCGAACGCACGGCACCTCCGCGTTCAACACACGTACAGCCCGGTGACGTCTCCCACGCCTTGATCCAGCAAGGAGAGAGGGAGAGGTTGAGGAAGACTCCATCCAACAGCAGCACAACGACGTGGTGGTGGTGGAGGAGCGTGGCAATCCTGCAGGGCTTCTCCGAGCACCTACGGGAGAGGAGATGTGTCACGGGAGGGAGAGGGAGGCAACCAAAGGCCTTAGGTATGATTGCTCCTCCTTTTCCCCACTATATATAGGGCCAAGGGAGAGGGGGGAGGCGCAGCCTTGCCCCTTCCTCCAAGGAAGGGTGCGGCCAAGGGTGGGGAGGAGTCCATCCTCCCCAAGGCACCTCGGAGGTGCCTTCCCCTTTTAGGACTCTCCTCTTTTTCCCATCTCTTGGCGCATGGGCCTCTTGGGGCTGGTGCCCTTGGCCCATATAGGCCAAGGCACACCCCCTACAGCCCATGTGGCCCCCCGGGGCAGGTGGCCCCACCCGGTGGACCCCCGGAACCCTTCCGGTGGTCCCGGTACAATACCGATGACCCCGAAACTTGTCCCGATGGCCGAAATAGCACTTCCTATATATAATTCTTTACCTCCGGACCATTCCGGAACTCCTCGTGACGTCCAGGATCTCATCCGGGACTCCGAACAACTTTCGGGTTACCGCATACTAATATCTCTTATAAACCTAGCGTCACCGAACCTTAAGTGTGTAGACCCTACGGGTTCGGGAGACATGCAGACATGACCGAGATGACTCTCCGGTCAATAACCAACAGCGGGATCTGGATACCCATGTTGGCTCCCACATGTTCCACGATGATCTCATCGGATGAACCACAATGTCGAGGACTCAATCAATCCCGTATACAATTCCCTTTGACTATCGGTATGTTACTTGCCCGAGATTCGATCGTCGGTATCCAATACCTAGTTCAATCTCGTTACCGGCAAGTCTCTTTACTCGTTCCGTAACACATCATCCCGTGATCAACTCCTTGGTCACATTGCGCATATGATGATGTCCTACCGAGTGGGCCCAGAGATACCTCTCCGCTTACACGGAGTGACAAATCCCAGTCTCGATTCGTGCCAACCCAACAGACACTTTCGGAGATACCTGTAATGCACCTTTATAGTCACCCAGTTACGTTGTGACGTTTGATACACCCAAAGCACTCCTACGGTATCCGGGAGTTGCACAATCTCATGGTCTAAGGAAATGATACTTGACATTAGAAAAGCTTTAGCATACGAACTACACGATCTAGTGCTATGCTTAGGATTGGGTCTTGTCCATCACATCATTCTCCTAATGATGTGATCCCGTTATCAACGACATCCAATGTCCATGGTTAGGAAACCATAACCATCTATTGATCAACGAGCTAGTCAACTAGAGGCTCACTAGGGACATGGTGTTGTCTATGTATCCACACATGTATCTGAGTTTCCTATCAATACAATTATAGCATGGATAATAAACGATTATCATGAACAAGGAAATATAATAATAATCAATTTATTATTGCCTCTAGGGCATATTTCCAACAATTACTACTGGGCGTAAACCGGCCTATCTGGGCCGGGTTAACTTCGTCAGTAGCTAAGTAAGTTAAAGCCCAAGAAGACAGAGGAGGGCTCAAGGCCCATGGTCGGCTCAAGGCCTGCAGCCGTAAACCGGCGTTAGTAGTTAACCTGTATTGTAAGTTAGGAATAAGAAGAGACCAAATCGGACACATCTATAAGCCGGTATTGGGACTCCGTAAGCCAACGAGAGTCACCCGTGTATATAAGGGGACGACCCGGCGGCGGTTCAAGGACAATAAACAACAACTCGAGACATAGGCAAAGCTTGTTTGCTCCCTAGTCATCAAAACCCCATCAATTCCATCACAACTAGACGTAGGCTTTTACCTTCATCGAAGGGGCCGAACTAGTATAAACTCTCTTGCGTCCTTGTGTCCGCTTTAACCCCTTCAAGCTAACCCGTCGCGATGGCTCCACGACTAAGTCCTTTCTCTAGGACATCTGCCGTGACAAAACCACGACAGTTGGTGCCCACCGTGGGGCTATCGCATGATGGTTTCCGGTTCTTGGAGGGCCGCTTTGAAGGACTCGAGGGCTACGCTGTAGGCCGGATGACTAAGAGTCGTCGCGGCAAGCTCTACATCAACGACGCAGGCTGGGGCCCCGAGGCCGGCTCAATTGAGTACGGGTACCGGGTCCCCTTTGGTAGCATTCATGTTTTCATTGGCAAGATCAGTGAACCGGGCCCTGAGCCAGACATCTGCACCGACCTCATCGAGATGGCTTAGCGTGCGCGATCCGCCCGGGTTAAACCGGCCATGAAGCGTGCCTTCGTGGGAGTCATCCATGGATGAAGTTATGAGGACGGATCGGAGTTTCGCGGGGCGACTGTCGTTTGTTCCGGTGACGAATCTTCGACCGGAGAAACTGAATCTCTTTATCAGCTACAAGATGGCCGGATTGGGAGCTGTTCCGATGGCGACAATATTCTGGACCCCTCTGATCTGCCCAACCGGGTTGGAATATTCATAACCGGAACACAAGCAGCGCTTCATTCTTCGACAGCCGCGGCAACGATCTCCGGTTCAGCAGCGGCGATGGCTGCCGGGGCAGGAGGCCCTGTGCGCCCGCCTGCTCGGGTTCTATCAGAACTATTTGATGCATCGGCTGTGCTTATGCGGAAGTTAATCCGCCAGATCAGGACATTCACAACACGGAGATTGCAAAGGTAAAGGAACAGATCACCTAGGCCAAGGCGGATCTGGCGGCTGAGGACACCAGGATGGCCGCAGAGCGGGCCGCTTTAGACGCACAGGCCTACATGCTTATGTTGGACCAGAGCGCGTCGCATGAAGTCATGAGGAGGAAGCACCGATCCCGCTTACCTCCGGTTTTCGAGGCCAGAGACCTTTTCAACACTCCAGGACCAAGAGCCGGCAATCCGCTGTAGGGGAACCGGGCAGAAGCCCCTGGGACCGGTGCACCGGTTCAGCCTCGTCAGATGGACCCGCCTCGTCAAAACACCGTTATACCTCAGGATGCTTTAACACCTCCGGGTCACTACTCCAACCCAATGGACAATCTTGTTGCCGTTGCTGCACGACTGGAGGCCATTTCAATTGAAGGTGACTCGCCGCAGGCAGTAGAGACGCGACGGGTCAAGGAACTTCTGAGGATAGCTTTGGCCCAACAGGAAGCGTACTCTTACAGTCGCGACCGGATCCACTCGACCCCCCGTCCAAGCCGGAGCTATAGCAGACATATGGATGAACCAGCAGTGTCGAGTAATGAACGACGTGGAGCACCCCGTGGCAACAACCCGACGGGTGGTGCTGATGACGCTCAGGAAGTGGTGAACCGGGCCCGAGCGCGTAGGGAGGCCGAGTTAGCCGCACAGCATCAGGCTCGGCAGCTCACGCCGGTTCGTCCAACCATCTCGATCGAACCTGGTGTTACTTCTAGTTCTTTGGGGGTGCCTTGCCTTATCCCCGCTTTACGCAACGTGCGCCTGCCCAAGGATTTCAAAGGCCCGCGCAAGGTACCAAATTACAGGGCAGATCAACCTCCAGAGACATGGATGAAGAGCTATGAGATGGCCATGGAGATGCTTGATGTGGATGACACGGCGTGTGCGAAATACTTCACCATGATGCTTGAAGGAACGGCCTGTACTTGGTTAAAAAGCTTGCCAGCTAATTCTATCAGTTCATGGGCCCAATTACGAGCCCGGTTTATCCGCAATTTCAAGGATACCTATAAACAGCCTATGTCGATAGTGGACTTAGCTGCATGCGTCTAGGAGGAAGGAGAATCAACGACTCATTGGGTGCGCCGGGTTTCACAAGTGTTGCACTCCTCAGACCGCATCAACACTGACACCGCAGTATTAACCCTAGAAGGCAACTGCCGGTTTGGGCCCCTGAAGTTGAAATTGGGACGGATGAAGCGTCATTGCACCGACATGGGGACCCTCATGGCCGCTTTGGTGAAATATGCTGATTCTGATAGTACCAAGGATCCCGAATCTGATGATGACAAGACAGGGAAAGGGAAGAAGAACAGCAGCTCCAAAGGTCAGCAGCATCACTGGTAGGCAATGGCGGAGGAGGCAAGCGTAAAGCGGATGGTAACATGGACTTTGTGGCTAATACCAACGCATAGGACAATGGCCAGCGACGCAAGGGTAGGCCGAAAAACCGTAATGGAGCACCCAACCCTAACCCAAACCGCCTAAACTATCTGCTAAGCCAGCCCTGTCCAAGACATGGGACGAAGGAGGAGCCAGCAAACCACCTTTGGAAGGATTGCTTTATTATGCAGGAGTTCAAGAATTCTAATAATTTCCGGTATGATCACGAATCTGGCGGTGGCTTAGGGTCCGGGCCGGGCTACGGTGGAGGAAGTTCCGGTTCAGGATTTAATGGTAATCTGGGCGGACATAATGGTCAAAATAGTCAGAACAACCAGGGTGGTTACAACCAACAGCAGCAACAGTCAGGTTACCAGAGCAACCCAAAGCAGTTGAGTAGTGGGCAGTACCATGTCTTTACCACTAGCTTGGACAAGCGAGACCGGAAGGTTCAGAGGCGGGCAGTCAACTCTGTTGAACCGGCCATACCCCGTTATCTACGTTGGTCTGAACAGCCAATCATATGGAGCAGAGAGGATCACCCACCCAGGTCGATAATCCGGGTTAGTTGGCTCTGGTGGTGGCGCCTCAGGTGGGAGGTTATAAGTTCACCAAGGTGCTCATGGATGGAGGGAGCAACATTAACATCCTGTACTATGAGACCTTCCGTCGTATGGGACTAACAGATAAGAATCTCAAACCGTCTAATACAGTATTCCACGGTGTAGTGCCTGGCAGATCAGCATATCCCGTTGGTAAGATAGCTCTCGAAGTGGCCTTTGGGGATGATCACGATTCCAGGTCGGAGACATTGACGTTTGAAGTGGTGAAAATCCAAAGTCCATATCATGCCCTGTTTGGGCGACCGACATACTCCAAGTTTATGGCTCGGCCCTGTTATGTGTATTTGCAGCTCAAGATGCCGGGTCACAAGGGGACAATAACGGTTCACAGAATCCGCAAAATCGCTTTGGAATGCGAGGAAGGAGATGCAGCTTATGCAGAGTCGGTTTGTGCCACCGAGGAGTTGAAGTACTATAAAGACAATGTTGATCCGGCGGACATGACTCCGTTGAAGAAGCCAACTACGGAGCATGATCCGGCCCTGAAGTTCAAATCGGCAGCAGAAACTAAGCTTGTTGACTTCGTACCTGGTGATTCGTCCAAGCAGTTCAGCATCAGTGCCAACTTGGATCCGAAACAGGAAAGCGCGCTCATCGAGTTCATCCGTGAGAATCGTGACATTTTTGCATGGAAGCCCTCCGACATGCCAGGTGTACCAAGGCAACTCGCTGAGCACACACTTAATGTGGATCCTAAATATAAACCGGTGAAACAGTTCCTCCGCCGGTTTAACAAAGAAAGACGCAAGGCGATTGGAGAAGAGGTAGCCAGGCTCTTAGCAGCTGGCTTTATTGTTGAAGTTTTTCACCCCGAGTGGCTTGCCAATCCGGTGCTGGTCCTCAAGAAAAATGGCACCTAGTGCATGTGTGTGGATTACAAGATCTTAATAAAGCTTGTCCAGCAGATCCTTTTGCCCTCCCCCGTATTGATCAAATTATTGATGCTACGGCGGGTTGTGAGCGTTTAAGTTTTTTGGATGCGTATTCTGGCTATCATCAGATCAAAATGGCAGTTAAGGACCAGGAGAAGACACCATTTATAACTCCCTTTGGAGCCTTCTGCTATGTGTCTATGCCCTTCGGGCTCAAGAGTGCCCAGGCAACTTACCAATGGTGTGCACAAAATTGTCTTCACAAGCAGATTGGCCGTAATGTACATGCTTACGTGGATGATATCGTGGTTAAATCCAAGGAGAAGGAGACTCTGATTGATGATTTGAAGGAAACCTTTGATAACCTGAGAACATACAAGATGATGCTTAATCCGGACAAGTGTGTCTTTGGTGTACCGGCGGGCAAGCTATTGGGTTTTCTAGTGTCCAACAGGGGAATTGAGGCTAATCCGGAGAAGATCAGGGCTATCACCTCCCTGGCTAAACCGAAGTGTATCAACGATGTTCAACGCGTGGTAGGCCGGATTGCTGCGCTAAGCCGGTTTATCAGTCGCCTGGGTGAGAAGGCAATCCCTTTGTATCAAATGTTGAAAAAGACGGATCAGTTTGTCTGGAGTTCTACTGCTGATGAAGCATTTGAGGACTTAAAGCGGCAATTGGCCAATCCGCATGTGCTCGCCGCTCCCGTTGACAAGGAGCCGTTACTGCTATATGTTGCTGCTAATGTTCGGGCGGTCAGCGTAGCTATTGTGGTGGAGCGAAAGGAGGCAGGTAAGGAGCATCCGGTTCAATGTCCGGTCTATTATATCAGCGAGGTGCTCATTGAGTCCAAGCAAAGGTATCCGCATTGGCAGAAGCTGGTGTATGGAGTTTTTATGGCAAGCTGGAAGCTTAAACAATATTTCCAAGGGCACTCAATTACGGTGGTCAGTTCTGCTCCTTTGGGAGATATCATCCAGAACCGGGAAGCAACTGGCCGGATTGCAAAGTGGGCCATAGAGCTGGGGCCGTACTGTTTGAAGTATGTGCCTCGGATAGCGGTTAAGTCTCAAGCACTTGTTGATTTCATCAATGATTGGACGGAAATGCAAGCACCTGAAGAAAAGCCGGATCATATGTATTGGACCATCCATTTTGACGGATCCAGGCAGTTGGAAGGCTCGGGGGCTGGAGTCGTATTAACTTCCCCACGAGGTGATAAGTTTTGTTACGTTCTCTGTTTAATGTTCCCTTGTACTAACAATGCAGCTGAGTATGAAGCCTTGCTCCATGGTCTCCGAATGGCTAAGGAGATGAATCTAAGTCGAGTTAAGTGCTTCGGTGACTCAGACCTTGTGGCTCAGCAAGTGTCTGGCACTTGGGACTCCAAGGACCCACTGATGGCAGCATATCGTCGTGAGGTGGATACTGTCGCAGGTTATTTCAAAGGCTATCAGGTGGACCACGTGGACCGGCGGAAAAATGAAGTGGCAGACGCTTTAAGCCGGCTGGGCTCTCAGCGTAAACCGGTCCCACCCAATGTTTTTCTGGATGTGCTGCACAACCCGTCGGTCAAGATCCCTGGTGAAGAGGATTTGGCTTTCCTGATCCGGAGGCTCAATTGGTGGCGGCTCTTCATGTTATTCCAGATTGGACGCTTCCTTACCTGGCGTACAAGAACCGGGGTGAGTTGCCAGAGGATGAGATTCTAGCCCGGCAGATAATCCGGCGATCCAAACCCATGGCTATCATCAACGGCGAGTTGCATCATTGCAGTATATCAGGAGCTTTTCAACGTTGCGTTTCTCCTGAAGAAGGCCGTGAAATTTTGCGTGAGATCCACAAAGGAGATTGTGGTCACCACGTCGGTTCAAATTCTCTGGTGGCTAAAGCATTTCGCCATGGTTTTTATTGGTTAACTGCTCATGCTGATGCGGAGGATCTGGTCAGACGATGTGATGGTTGCCAAAGGTTTTCAAGGCGTGCTCATGTACCGGCTCAAGAATTGAGAATGATTCCAATTACTTGGCCATTTGTGACTTGGGGGCTGGATATGGTTGGGCCTTTCAAAAGGTCCAAAGATAAGAAGACCCACCTCCTGGTGGCGGTTGACAAGTTTACAAAGTGGGTGGAGGCAGAACCTGTTAGCAAGTGTGATGCGGCCACGGCGGTTCAATTCATCAAAAAGGTGATTTTCCGGTTTGGCTTTCCGCACAGTATTATCACAGATAATGGTACCAATTTTTCCAAAGGTGCTATGAAGGAGTTCTGCGAACGGGAGCACATCCGGCTCGACGTTTCATCAGTGGCACATCCACAGTCCAATGGTCAAGCAGAAAGAGCTAATCAAGAGATCTTGAGAGGCATCAAGCCCCGGCTCATGGTTCCTTTGCAGAGAACGCCGGGTTGTTGGGTAGAAGAATTATCATCTGTGTTATGGAGCATCAATACAACACCCAACAGATCAACATGATACACACCGTTCTTCATGGTTTATGGAGCGGAGGCGGTTCTCCCCAGTGATATCCATCATGATTCACCTCGTGTCACGGCTTATATTGAAGCGGACAACGAGACAGCACGACAAGATGCTTTGGACCGGTTGGATGAAGAGCGTGACATCGCAGCCACCCGATCGGCGATTTACCAGCAGGATCTTCGTCGTTATCACAGTCGCCGGGTCAGAACCAGAGCCTTTCAGGAAGGAGATTTGGTGCTTCGGCTCATCCAAGATCAGACTGATATGCATAAGCTATCCCCACCTTGGGAGGGGCCTTTCGTGGTCAGCAAGAATCTGCACAACGGGTCGTACTATCTGATCGATATTCGAGAGCATAAGGACTCACGTACATCAGAGGAGGAGACTAACAGGCCGTGGAATATAGCTCATCTTCGGCCTTACTATACCTGAGCCATTGGCTATACTTATGTACATATTACGACAATGTATATACTATGATTAAATATAATAAACCAGAACCTCGGCTAAAGCGGGGTATCTGTTCTTTTACATCATGTGAGGTTACACGGAGTTGCTCTAAAGCGGCCTCCGGTTTACCCCTTGAGTTCGCTTTGCTAAAAGCATCGTGTTATATCACTTGGAGGATTGGTCGTGTCCGAACCAATACCATGCCTCTTGATAGGCGAGAGCCACCAGATCACTTGGGGACTTGGTCATGTCTGAACCAGTCATGCCTCTTGATCGGCCTAAGGCCACAGAATCACTTGGGGGCTTGGTCGAACCCGAACCATGACCATGCCATTTGGTCGGCATAAATGCCACGGTTTCATTTGGGGACCTGGCTGACTAGAACCATAGTTACACCTAACGGGAGCTTGGTCGTGTTTGGCCATGGTAACGCCATTTGATCAGCTTAAATAAACCTCTTTTGGCAAACGGTTTTGTTGTTGCTTTTGCTTCACACTTTTCTTTGAAGGGGGTTTTTTGCTTTTCATTGTGTTTTTTAAACCGACAAAGTTTTTTAACCAATCAATTGACGGAACACAGTTCACGTCAATCCGGAGACTATTTGTCCGGTTTGATCCTTGTTGTTAACATCCTCTTATGGAGTAACACGGTGTTTATTATAACCCGGCACGGTTTACATGGTAAACCAGCGTCATATATATATATACAGGAGCTGTTATCTCCTCCAACAGTGTGGGTTTGCAAAACTCCGCTTCAAAGTTGGCCAAGCCAACTTCACACTCAACGATGGCAGGTATTATGTATCTCAAAAATTTGATCAGATACTTAAAATTTTGTTTTGGATGTTTTGATTTCACATATACAGACATCATATTCCGCCTGACGGTACAACCGCGGTGGCACTTGACGAATTTCTTATTTCAGAAAGTGTTTTGGAAAGTTTATTACCACAGGAAGAACAAGTTATGCACGAAGGCATATCAACATCAAAGGTATCAGCTAGCCTATTACAAGGCAACATGGTGCCCATAATAATATAATTGTTTTTCACAAAGGAGAGGCAGTTTTAAAACCGGCTTCCGGTTCAAGCTTGGCCACCAGCCTGGCCTGATGGTTGTGGGTCATCCTGCACCGCTTCAGCTTCTGTTTCTCTACCCAGTGGCTGGAAATCCATAGTTGTCCAGTCGATTCCCATTAATGCTTGAAAAATAGCTTCATCATGGATCAGCAATGACGGGTCAATATCGGGAGCGTAAGTATGCTTACGGATTGGAGGGATCAGATTTTCCGATTCATGGATTGGTGCAGCTATTCGCTTGTTCTGACTGTCATATTGGGCTTGATAATGAGACAAGTCTGCTTCCTCAGCCAGTTGACAAGCTAGCGGACGTACCTCCCGGTTTATTGCTCGCAGACCCGCTTCGCCAAATTCTGACCCATCTTCCTTCAAGCTGGGATAGCCCTGAGCCGCTTCAACAGGATCAAAATCCGGCACCCAGGCTTTTGCCCGGATTAAGGCATTGATTGCACCGGTTCGAGCAGCAGATTTCTTCATCTCTTCAACCCGGGCGGGAAGCACCGACAGTTTCATCAGAGTATCTTGAATCAAAGTGGGCGCCGGTTTGTTATGAGATGCGGTACAGATGATCCGCTGGGCACCAGTATACAATTGTTCAACCAATGTATAGGCGGCTTTTAGTTTCTTCCGCACATCTGACCCAAGTGATCAATGCGTGTCCCTGAAATACCATAAAGGGTTAATAAACCGGCGACTCTGTCAGAAGGCAGATCCAATTCAGAAGGCAAACTGGCTTACCAAAGATAGCAGTAGTCATGGCATGCATGTGCCGCTTTATGCTGGTTAGTTCATCCGCCACTGGTTTTAGTGCAGCCTCGGCATCCTCTGCTTGTTTGATCAAAGCGGACTTTTCAGTGGCCCAATCCGCCCGCTTCTTCTTGAAGGTCTCCTTAAGCTGTTCCATGGCGCTTAAAGCGCTGGCCAATTCCTCTTTTGCTTTGGAGGTTTCAGCCTGTTGGGTTTTCAGGTTTTCTTGGAGATCGGTGACTTGGTTTTCTTTCGTCTTCAGCTCCGCCTGCATGCATACAGATATATGCTTCAACAAATCGGTATAAGGATTCAAGTACCAATCACATAACAAGTTATGCACTTAGCACTTGGGGGCTAATGCATATTCGGTCTTCATCTTTCAATTGCTTACAAAGTCCCAAGATCAATACAAGTATTCAACTTGGCACTTGGGGGCTAATGGCTATTTGCTCGTATATATTCTGATGCGGCAATTTCAATTACTTAAAGTACCGGTTTAACTACGTTAAGTTGAACTGGCCCTTGGGGCTACATCAGCAAACTTCAAAGCATCAAGATTTATATTGGTAAGTCCCGGTTTGAAAGAATATAACAAACCGGCCCTTGGGGGCTAGGAGAGTCAGCAAGAATGGAAGCATGCAAGCAGGAAGGAGCATATGGAAGTTACCTCATATTTCTCTTTCATCATATTAACCAGACCGGCTTCATAGTCGCGACTGGTATACAACCGGTTCAGATAGCCGGAATGGATATCTTGGGCGTTCAGAGCAGCATAAGTCGTCAGATCAGCGTTCCACTTGCCTTTGCCAAAGGCAGCAAATTCTTCCTTGGCAGAATGTTTGGATAAAGCGACAAGATTGCTTGGCTCAGTATGGCCAGTGCCAGTAATGACAACCTCATCATCCTGGGTACCGCCGGTTTGCACTTGGGCTATTGGCTTGTTAGTAGGTTTTTGCTGGACCGGTGGAACTTTCAATCCGGATGGAACCTATGGGCTGATTGACAGGACCTAAGGCGTTAGTAGGTCTCTCATCAGCAATAAGATCATCGTCCTGCTGCGGTGGATCGTTGGGTATATCCTCAGGAATAGCCGCTTCAAGATTGGGTGTCTTGCCTGGTTCAAGAATGACATCTTCTTCGGCCGCTTTGTCCAGGCGGGCCTTCTTGCTTGGCCTAGGTTTGGCCCTGAGAAGAATAACAAAATCAAATGCAGCATATGTTCTAAGGCAATGTACTGCAAACATCACAATAAGTATAGCTTACCCAAGCACCGTTTTGAGCGGTGGGAGCTGAGTAGCCGATGACTCGCCAGAAGATGAGTGGGAAGTAACATGGTAATCGGAGTCAGACGGATTAAGAGGTTGACGAAAGCAGCCCGCTTTAGGACAAGCACCGACAAGCAAATTAGAGACCTCGGAATGGCGTTTCCGAACCGAACTGTTCGGTAAACCGTCGGAGGTAACTACCTGGCCGCTGTGCCGGGTGGTGCGGCGAGCTTCGTGTTGTTGGGTCTTCATAAAAAGTTTAGGATCCAAATAAGCAAGAGGATGAGAAAATTTAACTTTCCGGTTTGCCTGACGGATTTTTTGTGAAGGCAAAGTTTCTGAATCGGAAGAGAGAATAATTACCTCTGAAACATCCGCGTGGCTGGCTTCGGCATCATCCTAACAAATATCATCATCAATAAGACGCATGAAAAATAAACCAAGTGAGTCAAGCTCTACCTCAAAGTCCGGATTATCCACCTCATCATCAAGGGCCGGATTAGAAGATGCAGTGGTTCTTTTCCTGTGGGCAATCTTCTTCACAGCTTTAGTCTTTTGCCGGGTTGCTCTTTCTGGTTTGTCTGGTTTTTCTGGTTTCTCCTGCGGCAGTTTTTTTGCTCCAAAACGGATCATCACCCTGATTATGCAGACATTGATATTAAAAACAATGACCAGACATATCAATAACAAATTCAGCAAAGAGAAAAATCAAAGTCTTACAGCTGGTGGTTTGTTGGTGGCACAAAAGGGAAGTAGGTCGGTTCTAGCGCAGACGTGTTCCGGTTCATTCAGTATCTTATGCACAGCCTCTGTGATTTCTTCACCGGAGAGCTGGAGTTTTGAATGTCGTAGTGGGTCATCAACACTGTCAGTATACTCGCACATCAAACCGGAGCGCTGACTAAGGGGCAGTATGCTCCATGATATCCAACAACAAGCGAGATCAACCCCTGTTAAACCGTTGGCCATAAAGGCTCTGAGCTTTGACAGCTGGGGAGCATATTTTCTTCTCTCCTGGGCAGTCAATCTTTGAGGAAAAGGGTGTGTATTGCTGAGCCGCTCCGGACAAAAGCCAGGCAAGGGATTCTCACCAGCAGGGGAGGTGTCTTTGCAGTAGAACCATGTCTGATTCCACTCCTTGGGGTGACTGTGCAGCTTGGCGTGAGGGTATGTGACCTCTTTCCTTTTCTGAATCGCCATGCCACCCAACTCTGTATTAGAGCCATCAGTAAACTCAGTACGGCGGTTTAGACGAAAAAGATCTCTGAACAATTCCACTGTGGGCTCCTCTTGAAAGAACACCTCACAGAGCACTTGGAAGTGGCACATATTTGTAATAGAGTTGGGGCCAGTGTCTTGCGGATGGAGTTGGAAATCGGCTAAAACATCCCGGTAAAATTTAGAACCGGGTAGCTTAAAGCCCCGGGCTAAGTGATCTACAAAAACAACCTCTCCTTCTCGAGGTGTGGGAGGGCATTCTTTGCCAGGAGCCCTCCAATGGATGGTATCTTTGCTGCCTAAAGCACCAATCAGGACTAAATCGTCCAGTTGATCCTCTGTGACGCGAGAAGGAACCCAATTGCACTCATATACTTGCTTGGCCATGATGGAATCTACAAGGTAGAAGATCCCGGTTCAAAAATGCATTTGATCAAGGTACGTTGGTATGGGCACTGTTAAACCGGAGACAGAACTATCTGAACCGGAGTTTCATGAAGCAACCAACATCTGGCGGTTCAACAAGGGGACTAATGGCATATACCGGTTTGGAAAATTTTATATAAGGTTAAACCGCCTGATCTAAGCATTGAAAAGCTGAGATTGCGGATGGACAAGTACGCACAAACAGGTTTCACAAGATTTCTTTACAGCATTGGATCTGAAGCAAGTTTAGAGAAGAGATAAATACTTAGAGGTTCAAATGAGCAGTACCGAACCAATGAGCAAAATGTTCATATAGACCCATGGTTTGAGATGCATAAGTAAAGGCGAAGGTCAAACAACTATCATTGCATAGAATAAATATTTGCGAATTCATCTAAAGATCTATTATATGAGCAAGAGGCATACGATGAACACTGAAGAACTGCGAAACCCTAGGCCAGATCCGCGAGGGAACAGATAAAAGATTTACCGGAACTGAGAAAGATGCGGAAGGTTGCCGCGATGTTCTGGTGCGCTCAGGTTGATGCAGCGGCCAAGGATGAGGCAGAGGTCGACGGCGACGGCGGAGCTCCGAGGCTGGCGACGCGAGGAAGATGAAGAAGGCACGGAAGGAGAAAAGAAATGACCCTTCGGTCCTATTTATAAGGCGAAAGAACATGAGTCAGGCGCGACAATCAAGGGGCCACAAAACGGAGCTGTCGCCTCGATTTCCGCCGATCTATTAAACAAAGAAGCATAATGGATAGCTTCGTTATGACAGGTGACGTCACTCCGGTTTACAGCAATCAGAGAAGATGGCATCATGGCGGTTTACCAATTTATAAGAAGATGTTGAAGATGAAGCTTTTATTAAAGGATTGACATGAACCTGTTCAAATCAATCTAGGGCCTAATGTTGGGGATATTACTACTGGGCGTAAACCGGCCTATCTGGGCCGGGTTAACTTCGTCGGTAGCTAAGTAAGTTAAAGCCCAAGAAGACAGAGGAGGGCTCAATGCCCATGGTCGGCTCAAGGCCTGCAGCCGTAAACCGGCGCTAGTAGTTAACCTGTATTGTAAGTTAGGAATAAGAAGAGACCAAACCGGACACATCTATAAGCCGGTATTGGGACTCCGTAAGTCGATGAGAGTCACCCGTGTATATAAGGGGATGACCCGGCGGCGGTTCAAGGACAATAGACAACAACTCGAGACATAGGCGAAGCTTGTTTGCTCCCTAGTCATCGAAACCCCATCAATTCCATCACAACTAGACATAGGCTTTTACCTTCATCGAAGGGGCCGAACTAGTATAAACTCTCTTGCGTCCTCGTGTCCGCTTTAACCCCTTCAAGCTAACCCGTCGCGATGGCTCCACGACTAAGTCCTTTCTCTAGGACATCTGCCGTGACAAAACCACGACAATTACGCTGAGGTGTTCCAGGCGGCGTGAGTTGTGAAACTATTCCATATTTTCTTAAGTGTGTGCCAAATTCGTGACCCAAGTATTCTCCCCTCACGATCTGATCGCAAGAACTTGATTTTCCTGTCACGTTGATTCTCAACCTCACTCTAAAATTCCTTGAACTTTTCAAAGGTCTCAGACTTGTGTTTCATTAAGTAGACATACCCATATCTACTCAAGTCATCAGTGAGGGTGAGAACATAACGATAGCCACCGCGAGCCTCAACACTCATTGGACCGCACACATCAGTATGTATGATTTCCAATAAGTTGGTTGCTCACTCCATTGTTCCTGAGAACGGAGTCTTGGTCATTTTACCCATGAGGCATGGTTCGCACGTGTCAAATGATTCATAATCAAGAGACTCCAAAAGTCCATCGGCATGGAGCTTCTTCATGCGTTTGACACCTATGTGACCAAGGCGGCAGTGCCACAAGTATGTGGGACTATCATTATCAACCTTACATCTTTTGGTATTCACACTATGAATATGTGTAACATTACGCTCGAGATTCATTAAGAATAAACCATTCACTAGCGGAGCATGACCATAAAACATATCTCTCATATAAATAGAACAACTATTATTCTCGGATTTAAATGAGTAGCCATCTCGAATTAAACGAGATCCTGATACAATGTTCATGCTCAAAGCTGGCACTAAATAACAATTATCGAGGTTTAAAACTAATCCTGTAGGTAAATGTAAAGGTAGCGTGCTGACGGCGATCACATCGACCTTGGAACCATTCCCGACGAGCATCGTCACCTCGTCCTTCGCCAGTCTCCGCTTATTCCGCAGCTCCTGCTTTGAGTTACAAATGTGAGCAACCGCACCGGTATCAAATACCCAGGAGCTACTACGAGTACTGGTAAGGTACACATCAATTACATGTATATCACATATACCTTTAGTGTTGTCGGCCTTCTTGTCTGCTAAGTATTTGGGATAGTTCCTCTTCCAGTGACCACTTTCCTTGCAATAAAAACACTCAGTCTCGGGCCGACAAATCCCAGTCTTGATCCGTGTCAACCCAACAGACACTTTCGGAGATACCCGTAGTATACCTTTATAGTCACCCAGTTACGTTGTGACGTTTGGTACACCCAAAGCACTCCTACGGTATCCGGGAGTTACACGATCTCATGGTCTAAGGAAAAGATACTTGACATTGGAAAAACTCTAGCAAACGAACTATACGATCTTGTGCTATGTTTAGGATTGGGTCTTGTCCATCACATCATTCTCCTAATGATGTGATCTCGTTATCAATGACATCCAATGTCCATAGTCAGGAAACCATGACTATCTGTTGATCAACGAGCTAGTCAACTAGAGACTTACTAGGGACATGTTGGTGTCTATGTATTCACACATGTATTACGATTTCCGGATAACACAATTATAGCATGAATAAAAGACAATTATCATGAACAAGGAAATATAATAATAATCCTTTTATTATTGCCTCTAGGGCATATTTCCAACAGTCTCCCACTTGCACTAGAGTCAATAATCTAGTTACATTGTGATGAATCGAACACCCATGGAATTCTGGTGTTAATCATGTTTTGCTCTAGGGAGAGGTTTAGTCAACAGATCTGCTACATTCAGGTCCGTATGTACTTTACAAATATCTATGTCTCCATCTTAAACATTTTCACGAATGGAATTGAAGCGACGCTTGATGTGCCTGGTCTTCTTGTGAAACCTGGGCTCCTTGGCAAGTGCAATAGCTCCAGTGTTGTCACAGAAGAGTTTGATCGGCCCCGACGCATTGGGTATGACTCCTAGGTCGGTGATGAACTCCTTCACCCAAATTTCTTCATGCGCTGCCTCCGAGGCTGCCATGTACTCCGCTTCACATGTAGATCCCGCCACGACGCTCTGCTTGCAACTGCACCAGCTTACTGCCCCACCATTCAAAATATACACGTATCCGGTTTGTGACTTAGAGTCATCCAGATCTGTGTCGAAGCTAGCGTCGACGTAACCCTTTACGACGAGCTCTTCGTCACCTCCATAAACGAGAAACATTTCCTTAGTCCTTTTCAAGTACTTCAAGATATTCTTGACCGCTGTCCAGTGTTCCTTGCCGGGATTACTTTGGTACCTACCTACCAAACTTACGACAAGGTTTACATCAGGTCTGGTACACAGCATGGCATACATAATAGAACCTATGGCTGAGGCATAGGGAATGACACTCATCTCTTCTATATCTTCTGCCGTGGTCGGACACTGAGCTGAGCTCAATTTCACACCTTGCAACACAGGCAAGAACCCCTTCTTAGACTGATCCATATTGAACTTCTTCAATATCTTATCAAGGTATGTGCTTTGTGAAAGACCTATGAGGCGTCTTGATCTATCTCTATAGATCTTGATGCCTAATATATAAGCAGCTTCTCCAAGGTCCTTCATTGAAAAACTCTTATTCAAGTAGGCCTTAATGCTGTCCAAAAGCTCTATATCATTTCCCATCAAAAGTATGTCATCTACATATAATATGAGAAATGCTACAGAGCTCCTACTCACTTTCTTGTAAACGCAGGCTTCTCCATAAGTCTGCATAAACCCAAACGCTTTGATCATCTCATCAAAGCGAATGTTCCAACTCCGAGATGCTTGCACCAGCCCATAAATCGAGCGTTGGAGCTTGCACACCTTGTCAGCATTCTTAGAATCGACAAAACCTTCCGGTTGCATCATATACAATTCTTCCTTAAGGAAACCATTAAGGAATGCCGTTTTGACGTCCATTTGCCACATCTCATAATCATAGAATGCGGCAATTGCTAACATGATTTGGACGGACTTCAGCTTCGCTACCGGTGATAAAGTCTCATCGTAGTCAACCCCTTGAACTTGTCGATAACCCTTAGCGACAAGCCGAGCTTTATAGATGGTCACATTACCATCCGCGTCTGTCTTCTTCTTAAAGATCCATTTATTTTCTATGGCTCGCCGCTCAACGGGCAAGTCAGTCAAAGTCCATACTTCTTTTTCATACATGGATCCTATCTCGGATTTCATGGCTTCTAGCCATTTGTCGGAATCCGGGCCCGTCATCGCTTCTTCATAGTTTGAAGGTTCACCGTTGTCTAACAACATGATTTCCAAGACAGGGTTGCTGCACCACTCTGGTGCGGAACGTGTCCTTGTGGACCTACGAAGTTCAGTAGCAACTTGATCTGAAGTTTCATGATCATCATCATTAACTTCCTCTCTAGTCGGTGCAGGCACCTCAGGAACATTTTCTTGAGTTGCGCCATTTTCCGGTTCAACAGGTAATACTTCATCAAGTTCTACTTTCCTCCCACTTACTTCTTTCGAGAGAAACTCCTTCTCTAGAAAGGATCCATTCTTGGCAACAAAGATCTTGCCTTCGGATCTGAGGTAGAAGGTATACCCAATAGTTTCTTTAGGGTATCCTATGAAGACGCATTTTTCCGACTTGGGTTTGAGCTTTTCAGGTTGAAGTTTCTTGACATAAGCATCGCATCCCAAAACTTTTAGAAACGACAGCTTAGGTTTCTTCCCAAACCATAATTCATACGGTGTCACCTCAACGGATTTCGATGGAGCCCTATTTAAAGTGAATGCGGCAGTATCTAAAGCATAGCCCCAAAATGATAGTGGTAAATCGGTAAGAGACATCATAGATCGCACCATATCTAATAGAGTGTGATTACGGCGTTCGGACACACCATTACGCTGAGGTGTTCCAGGCGGCGTGAGTTGTGAAACTATTCCACTTTTTCTTAAGTGTGTGCCAAATTCGTGACTCAAGTATTCTCCTCCACGATCTGATCGCAAGAACTTGATTTTCCTGTCACATTGATTCTCAACCTCACTCTGAAATTCCTTGAACCTTTCAAAGGTCTCAGACTTGTGTTTCATCAAGTAGACATACCCATATCTACTCAAGTCATCAGTGAGGGTGAGAACATAATGATAACCACCGCGAGCCTCAACACTCATTGGACCACACACATTAGTATGTATGATTTCCAATAAGTTGGTTGCTCGCTCCATTGTTCCTGAGAACGGAGTCTTGGTCATTTTACCCATGAGGCATGGTTCGCACTTGTCAAATGATTCATAATCAAGAGACTCTAAAAGTCCATCTGCATGGAGCTTCTTCATGCGTTTGACACCTATGTGACCAAGGCGTCAGTGCCACAAGTATGTGGGACTATCATTATCAACCTTACATCTTTTGGTACTCACATTATGAATATGTGTAGCATTACGCTCGAGATTCATTAAGAATAAACCATTCACCATCGGAGCATGACCATAAAACATATCTCTCATATAAATAGAACAACCATTATTCTCGGATTTAAATGAGTAGCCATCTCGTATTAAACGAGATCCTGATACAATGTTCATGCTCAAACTTGGCACTAAATAACAATTATTGAGGTTCAAAACTAATCCCATAGGTAAATGTAGGGGTAGCGTGCTGACGGCAATCACATCGACCTTGGAACCATTCCCGACGCGCATCGTCACCTCGTCCTTCGCCAGTCTCCGCTTATTCCGCAGCTCCTGCTTTGAGTTACAAATGTGAGCAACTGCACCGGTATCAAATACCCAGGAGCTACTACGAGTACTGGTAAGGTACACATCAATTACATGTATATCACATATACCTTTCGTTTTGCTGGCCTTCTTGTCCGCTAAGTATTTGGGGCAGTTCCGCTTCCACTGACCACTTTCCTTGCAATAAAAGCACTCAGTCTCGGGCTTGGGTCCATTCTTTGGCTTCTTCCCGGCAGCTTGCTTGCCAGGCACGGCAACTCCCTTGCCGTCCTTCTTGAAGTTCTTCTTACCCTTGCCTTTCTTGAACTTAGTGGTTTTATTCACCATCAACACTTGATGTTCCTTTTTGACTTCTACCTCTGCTGATTTCAGCATTGAATATACCTCAGGAATGGTCTTTTCCATCCCCTGCATATTGAAGTTCATCACAAAGCTCTTGTAGCTCGGTGGAAGCGACTGAAGGATTCTGTCAATGACCGCGTCATCCGGGAGATTAACTCCCAGCTGAGTCAAGCGGTTATGTAACCCTGACATAGTGAGTATGTGCTCACTGACAGAACTATTTCCCTCCATCTTACAGCTGAAGAACTTGTCGGAGACTTCATATCTCTCGACCCGGGCATGAGCTTGAAAAACCATTTTCAGCTCTTCGAACATCTCATATGCTCCATGTCTCTCAAAACGCTTTTGGAGCCCCGGTTCTAAGCTGTAAAGCATGCCGCACTGAACGAGGGAGTAATCATCAACACATGTCTGCCAAGCGTTCATAACATCTTGTTCCGCAGGGAGAACAGGTGCGTCACCTAGCGGTGCTTCTAGGACATAATCTTTCTTTGCAGCTATGAGGATGATCCTCAGGTTCCAGACCCAGTCCGTATAATTGCTGCCATCGTCTTTCAGCTTGGTTTTCTCTAGGAACGCGTTGAAGTTGAGGACAACGTTGGCCATTTGATCTACAAGACATATTGCAAATATTTTAGACTAAGTTCATAATAATTAAGTTCATCTATTTAATGAACTCCCACTCAGATAGACATCCCTCCAGTCATCTAAGTATAACATGATCTGAGTTAACTAGGCCGTGTCCGATCATCACGTGAGATGGACTAGTCAACATAGGTGAACATCTTCATGTTGATCGTATCTTCTATATGATCATGCTCGACCTTTCGGTCTTCTGTGTTCCGAGGCCATGTCTGTACATGCTAGGCTCGTCAAGTCAACCTAAGTGTTTGCATGTGTAAATCTGTCTTACACCCGTTGTATGTGAACGTTGGAATCTATCACACCAGATCATCACGTGGTGCTTCGAAACAACAAACTGTCGCAACGGCACACAGTTAGGGGGAACACTTTCTTGAAATTATTATGAGGGATCATCTTATTTACTACCGTCATTCTAAGTAAACAAGATGCAAAAACATGATAAACATCACATGCAATCAAATAATAATAGTGACATGATATGGCCAATATCACATAGCTCCTTTGATCTCCATCTTGGGGCTCCATGATCATCTTATCACCGGCATGACACCATGATCTCCATCATCATGATCTCCATCATTGTGTCTCCATGAAGTTGCTCGCCAACTATTACTTCTACTACTATGGCTAACACGTTTAGCAATAAAGTAAAGTAATTTACATGGCGTTTCTCAATGACACGCAGGTCATACAAAAAATAAAGACAACTCCTATGGCTCCTGCCGGTTGTCATACTCATCGACATGCAAGTCGTGATTCCTATTACAATAGCATGAACATCTCATACATCACATATATATCATTCATCATTCATCACAACTTTGGTCATATCACATCACAAAACACTTGCTGCAAAAACAAGTTAGACGTCCTCTAATTGTTGTTGCAAGTTTTACGTGGCTGCAATAGGGTTCTAGCAAGAACATTTTCTTACCTACGTGAAAGCCACAACGTGATTTGTCAACTTCTATTTACCCTTCATAAGGACCCTTTTCATCGAATCCGCTCCAACTAAAGCGGGAGAGACAGACACCCGCCAGCCACCTTATGCAACTAGTGCATGTCAGTCGGCGGAACCGGTGTCACGTAAGCGTACGTGTAAGGTTGGTCCGGGCCGCTTCATCCCACAATACTGCTGAAGCAAAATAAGACTAGTAGCGGCAAGAAAGTTGACAACATCTACGCCCCCAACAAATTGTGTTCTACTCATGCAAAGAGAACTACGCATAGACCTAGCTCATGATGCCACTGTTGGGGAACGTTGCAGAAAACAAAAAAGTTCCTACGGTTTCACCAAGATCCATCTATGAGTTCATCTAGCAATGAGTGATCGGATTGCATCTACATACCTTTGTAGATCACGCGCGGAAGCGTTCAAAGAACAGGGATGAGGAAGTCGTACTCGACGTGATCCAAATCACCGGAGATCCTAGCGCCGAACGGACGACACCTCCATGTTCAACACACGTACAGTCAGCGTGACGTCTCCTCCTTCTTGATCCAGCAAGGGGGGAGGAGAGGTTGATGAAGATCCAGCAGCACGACGGCGTGGTGGTGGATGCAGCAGTCACCGCAGCAGGGCTTCGCCATTCTTCTGCGAGAGGGAGAGGTGTAGCAGGGGAGAGGGAGGCGCCAAGAGTCAAGGGTGCGGCTGCCCCTCCCCCCTTTATATAGGCTCCCCAAGGGGGGCGCCGGCCCTAGGAGATGGGATCTCCTAGGGGGGGCGGCGGCCAAGGGTGGAGTGGCCCCCAAGGCAAGTGGGGCGCCCCCCCCCCACCCTAAGGTTTCCAACCCTAGGCGCAGGGGGTGGGCCAAGGGGGGCACACCAGCCCACTATGGGCTGGTTCCCCTCCCCACTTCAGCCCATGGGGCCCTCCGGGATGGGTGGTCCCACCCGGTGGACCCCCGGGACCCATCCGGTGGTCCCGGTACAATACCGGTGACCCCCAAAACTCTCCCGATGGCCGAAACTGCACTTCCTATATATAATTCTTCACCTCCGGACCATTCCGGAACTCCTCGTGACGTCCGGGATCTTATCCGGGACTCCGAACAACTTTTGGGTTACTGCATATTCATATCTCTACAACCCTAGCGTCATCGAACCTTAAGTGTGTAGACCCTACGGGTTCGGGAGACATGTAGACATGACCGAGATGGCTCTCCAGTCAATAACCAACAGCGGGATCTGGATACCCATGTTGGCTCCCACATGCTCCTCGATGATCTCATCGGATGAACCATGATGTAGAGGATTCAAGCAACCCCGTATACAATTCCCTTTGTCAATCGGTACGTTACTTGCCCGAGACTCGATCGTCGGTATCCCAATACCTCGTTCAATCTCATTACCGGCAAGTCACTTTACTCGTACCGTAATGCATGATCCCGTGACCAGACACTTGGTCACTTTGAGCTCATTATGATGATGCATTACCGAGTGGGCCCAGAGATACCTCTCCGTCATACGGAGTGACAAATCCCAGTCTTGATCCGTGTCAACCCAACAGACACTTTCGGAGATACCCGTAGTATACCTTTATAGTCACCCAGTTACGTTGTGACGTTTGGTACACCCAAAGCACTCCTACGGTATCCGGGAGTTACACGATCTCATGGTCTAAGGAAAAGATACTTGACATTGGAAAAACTCTAGCAAACGAACTATACGATCTTGTGCTATGTTTAGGATTGGGTCTTGTCCATCACATCATTCTCCTAATGATGTGATCTTGTTATCAATGACATCCAATGTCCATAGTCAGGAAACCATGACTATCTATTGACCAACGAGCTAGTCAACTAGAGGCTTACTAGGGACATGTTGGTGTCTATGTATTCACACATGTATTACGATTTCTGGATAACACAATTATAGCATGAATAAAAGACAATTATTATGAACAAGGAAATATAATAATAATCCTTTTATTATTGCCTCTAGGGCATATTTCCAACATGGCTTGCCCCCCAAGCCAAGTGGGGCGCCCCCCACCCATAGGGTTTCCAACCCTAGGCGCAGGGGAGGCCCAAGGGGGGCGCACCAACCCACTAGGGGCTGGTTCCCCTCCAACTTCAGCCCATGGGGCCCTCCGGGATAGGTGGCCCCACCCGGTGGACCCCCGGGACCCTTCCGGTGGTCCCGGTACAATATCGATTACCCCCGAAACTTTCCCGATGGACGAAACTTGACTTCCTATATATAAATCTTCACCTCCAGACCATTCCGGAACTCCTCGTGACATCTGAGATCTCATCCGGGACTCCGAACAACTTTCGGGTTACCGTATACTAATATCTCAACAACCCTAGCGTCACCGAACCTTAAGTGTGTAGACCCTATGGGTTTGAGAGACACGCAGACATGACCGAGACGACTCTCCGGTCAATAACCAACAGTCGGATCTGGATATTCATGTTGGCTCCCACATGCTCCTCGATGATCTCATCGGATGAACCACGATGTCGAGGATTCAATCAATCCGTATACAATTCCCTTTGTCAATCGGTACGTTACTTGCCCGAGACTCGATCGTCGGTATCCCAATACCTCGTTCAATCTCGTTACCGGCAAGTCACTTTACTCGTACCGTATTGCATGATCCCGTGATCAACCACTTGGTCACATTGAGCTCATTATGATGATGCATTACCGAGTGGGCCCAGAGATACCTCTCCGTCATACGGAGTGACAAATCCTAGTCTCTATTTGTGCCAACCCAACAGACACTTTCAGAGATACCTGTAGTGTACCTTTATAGTCACCCAGTTACGTTGTGACGTTTGGCACACCCAAAGCACTCCTACGGTATCCTAGAGTTGCACAATCTCATGGTCTAAGGAAATGATACTTGACATTCGGAAAAGCTATAGCAAACGAACTACACGATCTTTGAGCTATGCTTAGGATTGAGTCTTGTCCATCACATCATTCTCCTAATGATGTGATCCCGTTATCAATGACATCCAATGTCCATAGTCAGGAAACCATGACTATCTTTTGATCAACGAGCTAGTCAACTAGAGGCTCACTAGGGACGTGTTGTGGTCTATGTATTCACACATGTATTACGATTTCCGGATAACACAATTATAGCATGAACAATAGACAATTATCATGAACAAGAAATATAACAATAACCATTTTGTTATTGCCTCTAGGGCATATTTCCAATAGGACGGTCGGGGAGGAGGGCAGCTCACCATACTGTTCACCGGTGACTCGCTCAATCAAGTCGTCGGATCTGAGTCCTCTCTATATAGGATTGCAAAAAAGAAGTTAGAGTGGATTGCAATTATTTCATTGATATTCCTTTGAAACTCAAACCGGAAGAACAAAATTCTTAATTTCTCGCGTGTCATTCTTTCGCACCAAATGTGTAGATGGTGGTTCTCAACATATGACCAAATCGTTTTCCTTTGCTCTCGCTAAGCGGTGGCGGCAATAGATCTAGTACCATCTAGCTCAGCCGGCCAACCTATGAATTCTTCTCTCCTCTGTCGGTTGCTTAGGCGGCTGGTGGCAGAGAGGAGAATCCCTAAGTCTTGGTTTCAGCTAGTAGTTTATGTTACAGTTTTTTTTCTCATGGGGGCGACATTTAGGCGGATGGTGGCATCTCCTCTTCAAGTTGCTTTTTCAAGATTCGATCTTTCTCGAGTTTGTCCATCGGGACGGAGTTCCAGTGTAGATTCCCGCCGTCTTCTTAGGGTGGCGAGGTTATGGTTTCTCACTCTGTGTTTGTGATGTCGACATATCATGGCAGGCGCTTGAGCTCGATTCAAGTGTTCAACGACGACAACTGTGACTTCATGGTGCCAGTCCATAGGTCCATGTGCAAGAAGACTTCCCGGCTGTCAATGGCAAGGTCAGACTTGCTTCGGTAGAGGAGCGGCAATAACGGCGCGTCGATGACTCGTTCTAGTAGTGGTTGTTCAGTGCTGCAAGAACCTCGATGTAATTTTTATTACGTTGGGGTTGTTTTATACTTCGGGTGAACTTTTATTTTATTTTTCACAAAAGCAATAATCTAAATGGAGCGTAGTCAAGGGGAACCTTCCACTGAACGAACTTAAAATAAATTCAGAAAAATACAAGTTTAAGTGCAAAGCCAAGAGAAAATTAACCTTGATGGTCTGGTTCTACCAAAGAGAACCTAAGAGCATCTCTAATAGAAGATGCAAATTTGGAGATGTAAAAATTTACATCTTCAAAAGGTGTTTTTTACATCTCTAAAAAGAGCCAACTCCAACGAATGATGTATATTGGAGATGTAAAAGAAGTGCTCCAACAGACGATGCATATTTGAAGATGTAAAACTACTACTCGAAGCGGCAGCAGCCAAGCTTCGGTGGCATGGCGGAGGCGCGGTCGCGGATCGACTGCCGGCGGCCAAGCTTTGAAAACGTGGGGCGGCGCGGCTGCGAATCGAGCGTGGAGTCGAGAGGAGGAGCGGGCGGGGCAGTGGTGGTGCTCGAATCGGACGGCGGGAAGGGGCGGCCGAGCTTCAAACCATGCAGAGGTGGAACTGAAGCGGGTAGTGCGTTGGAGCTAGAACCGGGCGGCTGCACGGCGGAAAAGCGGTCGTTGCGGCCGATTTGCAGACGAATCCAGCCGAAATGCGGCGGAGCGCCGGCGGATCCGGCCGCAGTGGGGGTGGGGAGGCCGGATCTGTCGGCGGTGGGGTGCGGAGGGTTCGCGGCGCGACGGTGGATCGAGATAGGCGGCCTGTTGGGGAAGAGAAGGGCAAATTTCACGGTAGTTGAAGTTCGCGTGCGGCTAGCCGTTTACATATGGGTTTATATCTCGAGCGGGTGGAGATGTAAATTTGCATCACTATGTGTTGTATTTCACATCTTCGAGAGCACGAAGATGTAAATTTTTGTCATCTACATCATCTGTTGGAGAGGGAGTTTTGAATGTCAAGAATGTGAAACTTTGTATTGGAGATGTTCTAACCATCAGTTTCTTTCTATATGTTTTCCGTCCCCTCCCTATCACCACATGTACCTTTGCTGCCGGTGTAAGCCACTCCTTTTTTGCTAACCGTGTTGGATCCAGCTGTCATCAATCAAGAAGAAAAGGGACGTGTTGGATCCATGGCACGGGAAAGAAGACTTGGGCGTGGGCGGGAGTTTTCCAGGGAAAAAGTCTATTTTGAACTCTGAATTTGTAGAGGTTCGGCGAAATGAACCCTCAAATCGAAATCCTTATCGATTGCACCCTGAACTATGCAATCCCGGTTTGAAAAGAACCTGGGCTCGTTTGCCAAACCGGGATTGTGGATGAGACCGGGATTGGGCTGCGCTGTGAGGTGCACGTGGGGTAAACAATTGGCCAGCCCAGTGCGGCCCATCTCGCTCTCCACGCACGGAAAAGTTTGCGAAAATAAAAAAGTGAGTATTTTTTTTTACGAATTTTGAAAAAATAATATCGGATTTAGAAAAAGTTCAACGATTTTGAAAACAATTAAATGGATTTTTTAATTAAAATTCACGGATTTCCAGAAACATTGTGAAGTACACAGGTTATTTTATACATAGGAAGCACCTCAAATGAAAAGGAAAAAAATAATTCTTTATACAGTACGGACTGAAAAAATAGGGACGAAATTACATGACCAGAAAATTACCTTCCCTCAATATATTTTGATGTCTATTTTCTCATACACATCCACTGGTTTTGGTTTTAAACATATGATTAACATTCTTTTTTAGAAAACATGTATTTAATTTTTTCGAATACATTGTATACATTTTTTTAAATGACCTAAACATTTTTCAAATGCAACGTATATTTTATAATTACAGACACATATATATTTAAAATATTTAAAATATTTTGAAATGCCACATACTATTTTTTGTAATGCTTGAATATTTTTTTCTTCTCTTTTTTCTTTTCTTGTTACTGTATATTTTCTCCTATATTATACAAAGTTCATTGTGTGTTGCCAAAATGTTTATTGTATATTTAGGAAATGTTTTTGAAATTTGTTCAGTTGTATATTACACAAATGTTCAACGTATACTACAAATTGTTCAACACGTGTGTCCAGCAAGGACGCCTGCTCGCCGGCGTTCGTTGATGTGGAGCTGTACTTCACAGTGCTTGGGCGACGTCCCCGCCGTAGCTATGCCGTTGACGCACTAGCGTCCGTCTGATGTGTAAGTGCGCGCGTGCGTTATTCCATGTGTGTGATCTAGCGGAGCTAGCACTGGCTGGCTGCATGCGTGAGCTAGCTCCGGATGGCCGCACGCGCGTCGTCGCTCCGGCTCGCTCCATCTAGCGGTGTGCCTGGCCGCTGTGATGTGCCTTGCGTGCCGCACTGCGTGAATAATTTGCTGCACTGCGTGAAATATTTTTAAAAAAGTTCATCGTTTTTAAAAAAGATTATTGAATTTAATAAAAAAGGAAAATGAAAAATAAAAAGAAGAAGGAAAGAAAAGAAAGAAGAAAATGAAGAAAAAGGGAGCCACACCGTGCACATTATTTTTTGTTTTTAACTAAATAAAACTTAAGTGGGCCGGACCGGTCGGTCCAGCGAGAAGTGGGGTGTGCGCCCTTTAGAATTTTTTTTGAACGAAAAAATTAAAATGGGCCAGCCCATCAAACGAATCCCAGTTTACATGATGCCAGGGTTCAATTTAGACCGGGATTACATAGTTCAGGATGCAATCGACCGGGATTTCGACTTGGGGGTTCATTCCGTCTGACCAATACAAGTTCAAGGTTTAAATTGGACTTTTTCCGTTTTCCAGCCACGGATCCACACGCCATTCCGAAAGCGGGAGAGGAAAATATCTCAATGTCGTGTGGCGAGCACATGCCAGACTGCCACATGCAAGAAGAAAAGTTGAAGCAGGATGATAAGGTGGTACTGCCGCTGATATCTGACGGCGACGGAACACGAGAAAGCGAAGCCTTCTGGAGCGAACGGGCCAGCCAGGTCGCAGGGGAGGTGTTGGAGTTTTCCTCCCTCCCGCCCGTGGGCACTGGGCACTGGCGACGTGTGGCGGGCTCACGCGCGCCCTGGACCAGATTGGCCGGGGCTCTGCTACCACATGATGCCCACATCCTTATCGCCAAATCCACGTAGAGCTGAGCTGTATCGTCGCCGTAGCCGCCGCCGTGCTCCGTTTGCACACGCGTCTCTTGTCGTCTTCTCGAACCAGCTCCGGTCAAGTGGTCTCATCCGTTGGAAGTGCACGCGGATTATTAGCTAGTTTAGTTTGTGTCCACAAGTTGATGCCTGGGAAAAAATGTTGCCTGGTGTGGACACGAGAAGCTAGAAATTGCTGCCTGGCCAGGCTAGCCTGAAGAAAATGTGTTTGGATGAAGCCTGGCCTGATGAATAGTTAAATGAATTTAAAAAGGAATCTTGGACTGTACTGCTGACATGCTATAGCTGCAGGAGTGCTGTCGTTTTGTGATTACCAATTTCCAGGCAGCAATTAGCATCCAGGCCGGCTGCCCAGGCGCTCGAAATTGGACGCCTGGGGTTGCCTCGCTCTGCCTGGACCAGGCTAACTAAAGTGCTTAAGTATCCAGGCTAGGCTGGCTTCCTCAGTCCCAGGCAGCAAGCAAACAACTTCTCCGAAAATCCAGGCACGCTCCAGGCCAGGCCAGGCACGATGAGGACGTGAACCAAACTAACCCTATTTCTCGTTTTAGTCAGGCAGCCGTGCGTATTTCCCGTTGATGGTGAGCGAACGCAGATGGTTTGGGAAGACCCGCGACCCGTGTTCTTCTCATCGGCTTGTGAGCGGTGGTTTTTCTTGCTCGTCGATCTGGGTATGTTTAGGCATAAGAACATGGGGGAAATAGACTCACATAGTATCATGTTTTGGATAATATAATCCTATTAAACTCTAAAATAGAATAATTATGTCTGCTACTATAGGAGCATCTGCAGTCGGACTTGGGTGGACGGCTCGGCCGGTGACCGGCCACAAAATTGTGATCCGGCAGGCTTCTTAAACGTGCATATATGTCCCGACACTTTTCATATATAGCCCATATTAGGAGACCCGGACATGTCCAGGTGTGTCCGTCACGTTTGACTAGACAAACTGGACCCATCATAGATTTCACAAAATTGACCACATCCACGAAACCCATCGTCGATCCTCCTCATGCGTCTGTCCTTCATTTCCCGCGTCTGAGTCGTCGCTGTCCTCCACCCTTGCTCCTCCATCTACGCTGCCACCCCACCCACCACCCTAGATGTCGTCACTCGGTACCCTGCCCCCTTCCTACCGCCACCACGGATGTTGCCTTGGCGTCATCTATGCGGCTTCCATCCGTAGCGGCGAGCTGTAAGGTGGACAACGTCGCTCGGATAGAGCATCGAAGGAAGCAGCGCGAGATGGAAGCAACGGTGAAGGAAATTCTTGCCAAGGATGTTATGGACGTTGACGAGGATGTGTCCCCTCCGCTACGCCCGGTCGCCCCGCGCTCGCCCATCTTGCCGCCAAAAAGGAAGCCACCGTCCGCCCCGCCGTAGTCGACAATGATCCGACTGAAGGAAATGTGCCCTAGAGGCAATAATAAAGTTGTTATTTATATTTCCTTATATCATGATAAATGTTTATTATTCATGCTAGAATTGTATTAACCGAAAACTTAGTACATGTATGAATACATAGACAAACAGAGTGTCCCTAGTATGCCTCTACTAGACTAGCTCGTTAATCAAAGATGGTTAAGTTTCCTAGCCATAGACATGTGTTGTCATTTGATGAACGGGATCACATCATTAGAGAATGATGTGATGGACAAGACCCATCCGTTAGCTTAGCATAATGATCGTTTAGTTTTTCTGCTATTGCTTTCTTCATGACTTATACATGTTCCTATGACTATGAGATTATGCAACTCCCGAATACCGGAGGAACACCTTGTGTGCTATCAAACGTCACAACGTAACTGGGTGATTATAAAGATGCTCTACAGGTGTCTTCGATGGTGTTTGTTGAGTTGGCATAGATCAAGATTAGGATTTGTCACTCCGTGTATCGGAGAGGTATCTCTGGGCCCTCTCTGTAATGCACATCACTATGAGCCTTGCAAGCAATGTGACTAATGAGTTAGTCACGGGGTGATGCATTACGGAACGAGTAAAGAGAATTGTCGGTGACGAGATTGAACTAGGTATGATGATACCGACCATCGAATCTCGGGCAAGTAACATACCGATGACAAAAGGAACAGTGTATGTTGTTACGCGGTTTGACCGATAAAGATCTTCGTAGAATATGTAGGAGCCAATATGAGCATCCAGGTTCCGCTATTGGTTATTGACCGGAGATGTGTCTCGGTCATGTCTACATAGTTCTCGAACCCGTAGGGTCCGCACGCTTAACGTTCGATGATGATTTGTATTATGAGTTATGTGATTTGATGTACCGAAGTTTGTTCGGAGTCCCGGATGAGATCACGGACATGACGAGGAGTCTCGAAATGGTCGAGACATAAATATTAATATATTGGAAGGTTATATTCGGACACCGAAAAGGTTCAGGTCGTTTCGGATGAGTTTCAGAGTACC
>NC_057806.1:329812125-329830081 GCF_018294505.1 Triticum aestivum | reverse complement strand
CGCCAGAAAAGAGTCTTGATGACCCACAAGTATAGGGGATCTATCGTAGTCCTTTCAATAAGTAAGAGTGTCGAACCCAACGAGGAGCAGAAGGAAATGATAAGCGGTTTCCAGCAAGGTATTCTCTGCAAGTACTGAAATAAGTGGTAACAGATAGTTTTGTGATAGGATAATTTGTAACGAGCAACAAGTAACAAAAGTAAATAAAGTGCAGCAAGGTGTCCCAATCCTTTTTGTAGCAAAGGACAAGCCTGGACAAACTCTTATATAGAGAAAAGCGCTCCCGAGGACACATGGGGATATCGTCAAGCTACTTTTCATCACGTTCATATGATTCGCGTTCGGTACTTTGATAATTTGGTATGTGGGTGGACCGGTGCTTGGGTACTCTCCTTACTTGGACAAGCATCCCACTTATGATTAACCTCTATTGCAAGCATCCGCAACTACAACAAAAGTATTAAGGTAAACCTAACCATAGCATGAAACATATGAATCCAAATCAGCCCCTTATGAAGCAACGCATAAACTAGGGTTTAAGCTTCTGTCACTCTAGCAACCCATCATCTACTTATTACTTCTCAATGCCTTCCTCTAGGCCCAAATAATGGTGAGGTGTTATGTAGTCGACGTTCACATAACACCACTAGAGGAGAGACAACATACATCTCATCAAAATATCGAACGAATACCAAATTCACATGACTACTAATAGCAAGACTTCTCCCATGTCCTCAGGAACAAACGTAACTACTCACAAAGCATAATCATGTTCATAATCAGAGGGGTATTAATATGCATATAGGATCTGAACATATGATCTTCCACCAAATAAACCAACTAGCATCAACTACAAGGAGTAATTAACACTACTAGCAATCTACTAGTACCAATCCCGGACTTGGAGGATACAAGAGATGAACTAGGGTTTTGAGATGAGATGGTGCTGGTGAAGATGTTGATGGAGATTGCTCTCTCCCGATGAGAGGAGCGTTGGTGATGACGATGGCGATGATTTTCCCCTCCTGGAGGGAAGTTTCCCTGGCAGAACAGCTCTGCCGGAGCCCTAGATTGGATCCGCCAAGGTTCCGCCTCGTGGCGGCGGAGTTTCATATGAGAAGATGGCTTATGATTTTTTTCCTCATCAAAAGACTCCATATAGCAGAAGATGGCCATCGGAGGGCCACCAGGGGGGCCACGAGGTAGGGGGGCGCGCCCCCACCCTCGTGGGCAGGGTGTGGCCCCCCTGGTGAACTTCTTGCGCTCGGTATTTTTTATATATTCTGAAAACGTCTTCCGTGAAGTTTCAGGACTTTTGGAGCTGTGCAGAATAGGTCTCTAATATTTGCTCCTTTTCCAGCCCAGAATCCCAGCTGCCGGCATTCTCCCTCTTTATGTAAACCTTGTAAAATAAGAGAGAATAGGCATAAGTATTGTGACATAATGTGTAATAACAACCCATAATGCAATAAATATCGATATAAAAGCATGATTCAAAATGGACGTATCAACTCCCCCAAGCTTAGACCTCGCTTGTCCTCAAGCGAAAGCCGAAATCAAAAAATATGTCCACATGTTTGGAGATAGAGGTGTCGATAAAAGTAAAGTACGGACATGAGGGCATCATGATCATTCTTAGAACAACAACTTATATAATTCTTGTCATATTATTTCTTATGCTAGAGTAATAATTCAATCACAATTTCAAGTATGAATCGTAAACTTCATTGAAAACTAACAAACTATAATCTCAGTCATTGGAGCAATTGCAATTTGTCATAACATAGGAAAGAGTCAATATATAAGAGCTTTTCAGCAAGTCCACATACTCAACTATCATATAGTCTTTCACAATTGCCGACACTCACGCAATACTTATGGGTATGGAGTTTTAATCGGACACGGAGAAATTTAGGGGCTTATAGTTTTTCCTCCCGACGTTTTACCTCAAGGGTAATTTCAACAATAATAGTTCATGAAAACTCACATCCAATTAGCCATATATACCAGGATCTTTCCAACATACTGTGCTTGCCAAAGGATAAAATGTAAAAAGGAAGGGTGAAGACCATCATGACTCTTATGCAAGGTAGGAGATAAAAGTAAAAGATAGGCCCTTCGCAGAGGGAAGCAGAGGTTGTCATGCGCTTTTATGGTTGGATGCACAAAATCTTAATGCGAAAGAACGTCACTTTGTATTGCCACTTGTGATATGGACCTTTATTATGCAGTCTGTCGCTTTTATTTCTTCCATATCACACGATCGTATAAAGCTTATTTTCTCCCACACTAATAAGTCATACATATTTAAAGAGCAATTTTTATTGCTTGCACCGATGACAACTTACTTGGAGGATCTTACTCAATCCATAGGTAGGCATGGTGGACTCTCATGGCAAAACTAGTTTAAGGGTATTTGGAAGCACAAGTAGTATCTCTACTTGGTGCGATGAATTTGGCTAGCATGAGGGGGAAAGGCAAGCCCAACCATGTTGGATGATCCATGAAAATATAATTTATCTCAGATGTAAGAAAACATAACCCATTACGTTGTCTTCCTTGTCCAACGTCAACTCTTTAGCATGTCATATTTTAATGAGTGCTCACAATCATAAAAGATGTCCAAGATAGTATATTTATATGTGAAGACCTCTCTTTCTTTATTACTTCCTATTAATTGCAACGATGACCAAAACTATGTTTGTCAACTCTCAACAACTTTTATTCATCATACTTTTTCTATGTGAGCTCATTACTCTCCATAAGATCCCTTTGTTTCCATTTTTATTCATTTCTCTTTTCTTTTATTCACTTAGGATCATGGCAAAATAATCAAGCCCTTGACTCAACACTAATCTTTATTATATATAGCTCACGGACTCGATTACATAGAGGGATCATAAAGCAAAACTCAAAACTAGATCATGCGATAAACTTTATTCTACTAGATCAAGATATTACCAAAAGGATCGAACTAAGAAAAACGGTAAAGATAAAAGTGATGGTGATATGATACCGGGGCACTCCCCCAAGCTTGGCAGTTGCCAAGGGGAGTGCCCATACCATATACTCAATTCTTCTTTGTTGGTGGAGAAGGTGATGGTTTTGTTGATGGCATAGGCTTGTCGTCCTTCTTCCAAGGCATAGGCTCACCATCATATAAGGATGATCGAGTCTCATGGAACCTCAAATCTGCAGCCAAACTCGTCCTCTTGAATCTATATTCATACTCACAGTTTTGATTTTGCAGGTCATAGATCTGGGCTTGGAGGTGCTCGATTTTCTCATGAAGCTTGAAGATGGCCTCCCCAATGTCCTTGACGTCCAGCTTGTGGTTGTTGGTGAACTCCATGATCATAATGTGATTGGGATCGAGTCCACGCTCCACCATCTCCTGACACTTGAAAACCTCTTGCTCCAATGCCTCGAGCCTTGCCTTCGTGCTTCCGGTCTTCCTTGGTCCCTCAACATCGCGGATGTGCAACAACCCCTCACGCATCTCAATGATTTGAGGGTGTTGCAGCACCTCCCCGAGGTAGGGGTTGATGACCTTCTCGAAGAACTGGTCCTTGGGGGCACTTGAAGACGACATGACATCCTAGATCTGTCAGAAAAACAGCTCGAAACAAAGACAGGAGATTTTTGCGTGATACGGGAGTCAAAACCTCCGGGAGATTATATAATGATTTTTTACCGACCAAATTATGTGTCGTGTAAGAAAACGGAGTCCGGAAAGCACACGAGGTGCCCACGAGGTAGGGGGGCGCGCCCTCCACCCTCGTGGAGCCCTCGTGTCCTTCCCGGACTGCTTCTTACTTTTCTATTTTTCTAAATATTCCAAAATGGAGAAATATTGCCTTAAAACTGCTTTGGAGTCGGTTTACTTACCGTACCACATACCTATTCCTTTTCGGAGTCTGAAACGTTACGGAAAGTGTCCCTTATGTATTCCTCCGGGGTTACGGTTTCAATAACATTGGTTTCAACATTTATGGGATTACCTGAGGTATAATGTTTGATTCTTTGACCGTTCACCACCTTCGGATTTGTGCCTTCGAAGTTGTTGATTTTTATGGCACCGGAACGATAGACCTCCTCGATAACGTAAGGACCTTCCCATTTAGAGAGAAGTTTTCCTGCAAAAAATATTAAACGAGAGTTGTATAGCAATACATAATCACCTACATTAAACTCACGCTTTTGTATCCTTTTATCATGCCATCTTTTAACTTTTTCTTTAAACAACTTGGCATTTTCGTAGGCTTGGGTTCTCCATTCATCGAGTGAGCTAATATCAAATAATCTCTTCTCACCGGCAAGTTTAAAAATCATAATTGAGCTCTTTAATAGTCCAATATGCATTGTTTTCTAGTTCGAGAGGTAAGTGACATGCTTTTCCATAAACCATTTTATACGGAGACATACACATAGGATTTTTATATGCAGTTCTATAGGCCCATAATGCATCATCAAGTTTCTTGGACCAATTCTTTCTAGACCTATTGACAGTCTTTTGCAAAATTAATTTGAGCTCTCTATTACTCAATTCTACTTGACCACTAGACTGAGGGTGATAAGGGGATGCAATTCTATGATTAACATCATACTTAGCAAGCATTTTACGGAAAGCACCATGAATACAATGTGAACCACCATCAGTCATTAAATATCTAGGGACTCCAAATCTTGGAAAAATAACTTCTTTAAGCATTTTAATAGAAGTGTTATGATCAGCACTACTAGTTGGAATAGCTTCTACCCACTTAGTAACACTACAAAAAAAGACACATCCGTGACATTTTGGGCCAAACGAATTTTTTTCCTGTCATACATATGACACTTCTATGACGATAATTGTGACAAACCCCGGTATCATCATAGATGTGGTGGGCTCCTACTTCTATGACAAAAAATCATGACAAAAATGGGCTTTTCGTCTTGGGCGGGCCGGAGACGCAGCTGCATGACATTCTTTGGGCCGTCCATGACGGAAAAAACCGTGGTAGAAGCGAGGGCGAGGAAAATTTCAGGGAGTTCCCGGTTACGGTGGGAGGTCGGGGGCCGAGCGATGCGCGCTTCTCTCGTACACGTACGCGCGTGTGTGCGAGGCGTTGGCTCTAACTGAACCCGAGCGAGGCGTTGGGCTCTAACTGAACCCGAGCGATTGCACTGCAGGCTACGCGTTACTGAACCTGAGCGATCGATCGATGGCTGTTAACTGAACCCGATCGAGCGATTCCTTCGCTACTGCTGCTAACTGAAGCTGATCGATGCTCCCTCTGGATGAACAGTGAGCATTGCCGGGGGGTGGGGGTGGATGAACAGGACCCCGTGGTGTTACCTCTGGATGAACAGGACCCCGATCGATTGAGCTGGTTGGGGCTGAATGAACAGGACCCCCGTGGAGGGCTGGATGAACAGGACCACCCCGTGGAGGGCAGGATGAACAGTAGCCCATAGAGGGGTGGTTGAACAGGAGCCCGTGGAGAGGGCTGGTTGAACAGTAGCCGGTGGAGTAGCGCGCGGTGGTGGCTGGATGAACAGGAGCCCGTGGATGAACAGTCACAGGTGGAGGCTGGAGGAGGTCGACTATGGATGAACAGTAGCTCATGGAGGCTGGAGGGGGTCGACGGTGGAGATGAACAGTATCCCGTGGAGTCCCGTTTTGCGGTACGCCACACCCCTCCCGATGAACAGGACCCCCGTTTCGACCATAGCGCTCCAACACCAGTCCGTTTCGTCCGTTTTGCGGTACGCCACACCCCTCCCGATCAACAGGACCCCCGTTTCGACCGTAGGAGGTCCGTTTCCTCCGTTTTGCGGTACGCCAAACCCCTCCCGATGAACAGGATCCTGTTTCGAACGTGGCCGGTCAAACACAAGGCTGTCTCTTCTATTCTGCGGTACGCCAGGCCTCGTTTCCATCGCCTGTTCCGTCCAAGCCCTCCCGATGAACACGACGCATTCCGTTGCCTCACCATGAACACGACGCATTCCGTTGCCTCCCCATGAACACGACGCATTCTGTTGCCTCCCCATGAACACACTGACGACGCTGTTTTTCCGTTCCGACCCAACCATGTACACGAGCCCTGGTCGTACGTATGCGCGAGTAGGCGTTCAAGACCCTGCCCATATGTACACATACGTGGCTATATTTTCCTTTTTGCACCCTGGCCGCTGTACGTACGTGTACATGCTACGTGCGCGCCTCTACTACGACACGTGCACGCCTCTACATCGACCAGTATATATGCACGTGCACGTTCGTGACTAGAATGACAATGCTACGTACGCTTCGACCAGGTGGGTCCCGACTGTCAGGCACTTCCTTGCGTGCGAAGATGTAGCTGGTGGGTCCCAACAGTCAGAGGCAAACGTTTTTTTCGCGAAATACGGTGGCCCGTCCGGTGGGTCCCTGCTGTCAGGTGGAGGAATAATTATTTTGCGTGTAATAAGGAGGCACTTCCTTGCTGCAGCCGTGGACCCAGCTGTCAGCATCTACACGCACAGTACTCTTCCGATGGAAGTCGGTCGTCGACCATATTGACCACGCCGCACCGAGAGCACCACGGCGGTGGACGACGGCGAGGCCTAGGAAGGGGACGACGTGGAGCCGGGGAAGATGCGGAAGTGGAAGCCCGCGCGGAGAGGAGTACGAGGGTTCACTGGTTGGGCTGCGGTGTGAGGCTGCCGTCGCTGCAGGGCCTGGCCAGCGGTGGGAATAGTAGGGGGCGGTGAGGCCTCTACGGCAGCACAGCCGGCCACAGGAGGCAGGAGCATGCGACATGACCGGCGCTGCTTTGGGCGGCTGGAGCAAGAAGACCAGAGGTTGAAGAAGCACTACGGCCGTTGGATGGACATCATACGGTCACTGGAGCTAGAATCGTTCATATTGACTAAGTTGACAAAGCCCTTCGTCCCCGTCAACTTAGTAGGCCCACAAGTCAGCCTCCCACCAAGGTGGGTCCCAGCTAGCCGGGGGAGTATTCATTTTTTGTGCGTAATAAGGAGGCACTTCCGGTGGGTCCGAGCTGATAGTGGGGGGAACGTTTTTTTCGCGAAATACGGTGGCCCGTCCGGTGGGTCCCAGCAGTCAGGGGGAAACGGTTTTTTCGCAAAATACTGGTGGCCCATCCGGTGGGTCCCCGCTGTCAGGTGGAGGAACAATTATTTTCCGCGTAATAAGGAGGCACTTCCTTGCAGCTGCCGTGGACCCAGCTGTCAGCCTCTCCACGTACAGTACTCTTCCGATGGAAGTCGGTCATTGACCACATTGAGCACGCCGCGCCGAGAGCACCACGGCGGTGGACGACGGCGAGGCATAGGAAGGGGACGACGCGGAGCCGGGGAAGACGCGACAATGGATGCCCACGCGGAGAGGAGTACGAGCGTTCACCGCTTCGGCTGCGATGTGAGGCTGCCGTCGCCGCAAAATAATAGGGGGTGTGGGTGAGTAGAGGGATGCCCTGGCCAGCGGTGGGAGTAGTAGGGGGCGCCGAGGCCTGCGCGGCAGCACAGCCGGCCACGGGAGGTGGGAGTAGGCGGTCCCGCCGGCGCCGCTTTGGTGGCTGGAGCAAGAAGATCAGAAATTGAAGAAACACGACGGCCGTTGGATCGTTTGTTAGAATCGTTTGTTGACGTATATAATAACTAAAAAAATCTTGCATACGCGTCAACTAAACAGGCCCACAAGTCAGACCACTCCCTCTTTTTTTAATAATTTATATATAGCTCATGGCAACTTCTTATGCAATTTATTGCAGTCGTTTTTTTGGTTGGCCAGGGCCAATTTCACATATTTATGTGGGTTCCAAATTATTTTTAATACCGAAATGTCCAGCCAGATTAAAGTACTTTGAAGATATATTTAAATTAGGTTAATGCCCAGTGAAATAGGAATCTGAAAATGTAATAAAATTCAGAAATTATAAAGTAATTGCCAATTTGTCATCTGTTTTTATATTTACAACCCATTTCATATTACTTTCAAGATTTGCGGGCGTCCTGAGAGAGTTGCAGCCATCAGGGCGTAGAAAAATAAGTAGGCATGGATTGGGTATTCTTCAGAAAAAATAGACTGGGCTCATTTTCACAAAGAAAAAATAGCTGGGCTGGTCACATGGTGAACATAAAATATAAGTCTGGGCTAGATGGGTCACAGCCCAGTTCAAACCCTGCTCCGTCTCAACAATACCAAACAAAAAAAATACTGCTCGAGTAGCTATGTCCCAGGTGTCAGCCGATCTTGTGATGTTCTCTTGTCTATTGACTATATACGCTCACAATGTCGTGGGTCCCAGATGTCACGAAAACACTAGGAGGAAGCATTTTATTTTTCCATACGCTGACGTGGTGGGCCCCTACTGTCATCCTCTCCACGTACTTCTGCTGATTCCTGTTGTTTGTTGACCATGTTGACAACGCGAGAGGGCGGCGCCGCGGCGAGCGCACCAAAGCGCGTGGAGGACGTCAGCGTTAACGATTTAGGAGACGGTGGGGCGGCGATGCGTGCGCTGAGGCGCAGCCAGCCGTGGGAGGCGGAAGCAGGCGGCCCTGCCGGCGCTGGTTTGGTTTTGGCGACTGGAGGAAGACAGGACTGAAGAAACACGACAAACTGTAAAAGCAGTAGGAGTACTTAACAACCTTAACTGAAACCAGCAGGGGCACTTAACAACCAAAGCTGAAAGCAGTATGAGTACTTATACAGGTTCAACTGTACAAAGCACGCCTCGAATAGTGTTACTTTGCCTACAGTTAACCAAGGGTGAGGCCGCCAAGCCCCAGGACAAGGCCCAGGCGCCACCCCGCGCATCCACAACCTTCTGAAAGCGGCTTCATCTCGCAATGTGGTCAATAAACAGGATATTCGCTTTAGAGCCATGGAAAAGCATGAACATAATCTTCTGTCCTATTCTCCAAGATGGACGGGCCTTCATTATTTGAGACCACCCATGAATAAGTATCTTTTCACCTCCAAGGGGAATTGAGTAGGTCGACATAAACATCATGTTGTGACCAAGCGCAAGTATAACCCGACCATGGTCAGGCATCTGTATAGGAACAATAGAACTCGGCAGTTCCTGTTTCAAGAAGATCACAGCTGTAAAATTGTGTATAAGCAATAGTTTATGAACAACATATATAACAGAAAACAGCTCGTACCATAAGTTTCTCGACACAGTTGGACCTGTTCAATGAGTGCAGCAGTGGCACACATATCCCACGTGCCTTCCACCATTGAAACGCCCCACAAGACCTCAAGACGATCAATAAAGTGTAGGAACTCGTGGATGTTGATCTAGTCAACTTCAGTGCAATTAGTAACAGCCGAGTTATTACAGAGTAACAAACGAGCAGACTGCTTAACTCTAAAAAAACCTACACGTGCCACCAATTATAAGAAAATATTAGTTAGAAGTAGCATCTTCGTGAGATATTCGTTGCTACTTCTAAAGTTAAATTGTGATTAGTTAGACAGAATAGGTGGATTAAGAAGTAATCGAGGCAACAAGCAAGAACCAGATACAAAACTAACATGGATGAAAAATTGGAACGACGTCGGGGTGGAAGATCGCAGTGAAGATGAGACCAGGTTCTGCTATTTCCATCAACATTCGTGCACCAACTTTCAGTCCTTAACACTTGGGAAAGTTTATCCAAGTTTGGCCATAAAAAAGCAGCGATCTTCTTGGTTCATGAACCCAACTCGGAACTTATATCCATGGCTTGTCTTCACTGTGACCATTAAACTAGTGTATTCAGTTATGGCAAGGCCGAGAATCTTGAGTACATGTGTTCTGGCAGAGCAAATAATACACTGCAGGAAAAATAATATAAGAACACAACATGTTCAAAAAAAAACCCACCCTCCCGGATAGAAAAGAGGATTTTAGGAACATACTGTGCGCGTTTCAAAATGCTGTGTTAGGATGAGAAGGAACAAGTGTGGCGTCTCGCCGAGGGCGCAGAAACCTGTAGGGTACTCGCACTTTGGGCACTGCAAATGAAACACACTAGATTCAGTAGGAAGAAAAATGCATCAACGGCGGCGGCTGCCATCCTAGGATTACCTGCGACCAAGGGACTTGGGTTTATCGGGGATGGATGAAGAATTCGTACCTGGTTCTCCATGAGAAAACCCTATGCAATCACCGAGAGTGGGTTTTCTCTGAACAAGCAGGCGGGGGAGAAGGGGATTCGGGCCCAGTGAAATATTGCCGCTTCGTCCGTCTAGCTTACTGCTAAAGCTGGAAAGGGGGGGGGTTGTGATTTGACGGCTCATTGGGCATTACTGCGGCGCTATGACCGGGGTGTGTCTACTGTGAAGTTGTGCACTCTAATTTGTGCATATGGCACGTGGACCCCATTGCCGGTTGCCCCATATATCAGCGAAAGGAAGTAGAAAGACATGAGTAACTAGTTACACATAAATATATTTTTTGATAGAGAGATACTCCCTCTGTAAAGAAATATACAAATCTTTTATATCACAGGCTCACCTTGCCGAGAAATATACTCCCTCTACAACGCACGGGCATTATGGGGGTTCAGCTTTTTTTATGGGGGTTTAGCTGAGAATATAATACTCAGATACGCTCACGGTTCTGGACTTTGGGCCGCAGGCCGACCCTGCATGTTTGGGGGCCCATGTGTTCTACCTCAGCGCTTTTCATATTGCAAGCGATCGGTACGGCGCTGGTTTTAGATGGTGTCACAAGGCGAATACACAAAATTGAATAAAGCACGACAGTTGTTGGAATGAAATCGAACGACAGTTCCTAACCAGCAATCAGAGTTGCAATACTATCAACGATATACTATGTGATAAATAATACTGTCGTACTACTTATACACACAAGACACTTGTTTCACCATGCCAGATTATTACATCAAAATCTCTCGGAGGATAGATCAGTTCGGTAGTTGTGTGCTGCTACTGAAGAATTTCAAAGTTGATTTGGACCAGCTCTCCTTGCTGAGAAAGTTCGATTTTGACATCATCCCCTACCGCAAGATATGATTTAGATTTGAACCTTGACCATCCTTTAGCATCAATCATCATGCGACCATCCTTTGTACTTACGGTATATTGAGCAGGTTCATTCACACCAAGGCTGTGCATGGTAAGAGAAACTTGGTCGCGGTCGCCCGGATTGTTGAACGACTCCCTCGTTGCTCTAGAAATTCTCTATTTGCAAACAAGAAGACATACCCAAACAGTTAGATCAACACAGTGAATCATGTGAAACAACATGGAAAGAAAAAAGAATAAAGCACTTGGGCGGCCAATGCTTACCAAGAAGGTGGACATGTCGGTTTTTGTAAGGACTTTGGTATATGAAGTGCGAACTGCAGCCCAGTCTGTTGCCGGTGCAACTGCACGGGCCGGAGCAAATGCAAGTGCAAGTGTTGGTGCAGGTGCCGAAGCCGCTGCTGCTGCCAGAGATGGTGCTCCTTGTAGAACTGGTGCCAGTGTCAGAGCAGGTGCCGGTGTCGATGCCCGATCCTCCGATAGATCAGACTGATCCGCTGACGCGATCGGTGCCCAATCCTCAGCTGGATCAGACTGAGCTGCTGCCGCTGTCAGTGCTAGAGCAACTGTCGGTGCTCGATCTGTGCGAGACATCGGCGATCGTGTCTGGTCTGCTATGATCAGCTTTCTAACTTGACTAGGATCTGTGACCGTGATCCAGTCTTTTTCTTCATTTCTTTTAAACGCGAGAAGGACTAATTGTGGCGTTTTTGTTAAACCAAACTGCAGTTCATCATAGGGATTCGGCTTATACTCAGACAACAGACTGATCCAATTTTTTCCAGTAATATAAGTGATGGACGGTGCCTTCGTTACTGACACGACATAAGAAGTGAAACCTGCAAAAATAGCCATCGTACAACAAACCAAACAGTTTATTCTATGATGAATGTCACATGGCAAAACCTGCATAGTAAAATTGCAGGAAAATAAAGAAAACATGACATTAAATCAATAAGATTTAGACAGTAAATCAATAAGATTTACTTGATGTGACACGAGTGAATCCTTACCAGGAAATCACTATGTTGAAGTACTAAACAGAAGATTGATCGTCCAACTACGCGTGGCATGCAGGGGCCCCACCTACTCCCACAAGCAGGACAGTCCAAAGGTCGTGACAAATTGTATGGACCGAACATCCATGGGGCTGGAAATCCTGGTGGGTGCGATAAACCCTGCAATGCATACAGATATTGGAGTGTAACCATAATTGATAGACGATCCTCACAAAAAATATGATATGGATACTTCAAAATATACAGTCTGAATTGAGTGGACAGACATTAACATAGACCGTTCTCAGGACTGACCACACACCAAAAGCGGCAGTACTAATAAACAATATAGGGTTCACAAACACAAATCAAGTACTGAACAATAGTACTTACCACAGACAAGCAAAATTGCACTAACTAAACTCTGCAGACTATTTTTTGCCACCGACCTACGGGATGAACCCTGCATAACTGACTAGGCCATGGACTTCGTGTGAGATGTCTACATGCACCATCACCATCTTGTCAACCTTGGAGAACCTAACAGAGTGGTCTTTCCACTCATAAACATGATGATGAAGACATGCCGCATCAGATTTGTTGGGAAGCTTTACAAGAACCACACCCTTCGTAATCGACGGCACAACCAGGAAATTTTTGTGGTCAAGTACAACCTCGAGAACACGCCTGACAACAATGCTACAGGAAAACACTAGTTCAGGACACGTGGCGACAAGGACACAGCAGCTGGATAGTTCAGCAGTAGAACTCATCATCAGGTCTTCCAGTTCACACGGCATGACTTTGAAAACTTCATCTCCACCGCGGACCTAGTTCTAATTCAAACAGAAACCATATTTTATTACTACCTCCGTTCAGAAATATAAGATGATTTTCGATATTATACTCCATACATGACTACATATACGCACAGAAATGAGTGAACAAAGACACTAGAACATGCCTTCACAGGCATGAGAGCAGAGGGATTACATGCAATATCCATAACACAAGTTACTGAGACAAATATACCCTCTTAAAAGGTAGCATTGATGTTCATAAAGTACTCCCTTCGTCCCAAAATTCTTGTCTTAGATTTGTCTAGATACAGATGTATCAAGTCACATTTTAGTATTAGATACATCCGTATCTAGACAAATCTAAGACAAGAAATTTGGGACAGAGGGAGTAGTTGAAAGTAATCTATAAGAAATCAGTGTCAACCTCTTGCATGCTTTGGTCAAAAGAGGAATTTAGAACCGTCATTTGGCACACAAAAATCACATGCAAGATCACCCAGAAAGTTGTACTACTAGTACTAGTACTGCGTGTTAGATGAAAAAACACGATCAAGATCGAGAAAAAGATAATCAAGAAGAGATATTACCTGGACTTGCTTAATGAGGGATCCCGGAGAGGGGGGCTTGGACAGGACGATGGCTTTGAGCTTGTCTGCGGTAGTCTCGACGGTTTTGGCCGGAGCCATAGACATCACTTCAATCGGCGCTCCAGCGTCCATCAAGAAACTATCAAATAGAAATAAATAAAGGAAACCATAATCACAAACCCAAAATAAGAAAAGAGAGGGAGTTATAGGATCAGTCTCGGGGTTGCAAGCCCGGGCCTTGGCCAGAATCAACACCATTGATGCGCTCACCTTTCCTTCTTTGGGAGAGAAGAACAATGGCAGAAGCAGGTTGGGGTTTTCTTGAAGAAATGAGGAACAAGATGAGGCAGAAGCGAGGGTTGGGTTGAGAGGAAGCTGAGAGAGAAGAGTGAAATGATGGTTGCTTCGTCCGTCCAACTTACTGCTGGAAAGGAGGGGGTTTTGTGATTTGACGGTTCATTGGGCATTACTGCGGCGCTTCGATCGGGGTAGTCTACCGTCACTCTACTACGGAGTAATTTAGTGCATGGCTGGTGGACCCCGATGCTGGCTGTCCCACACGTCGGTGAAAGTGAGTAATTTAGTGCATGGCTGGAGGAGGATCCGCACGGTAGAGCGTGTCCACTATTTTTAGAAGAAAAAAAATGATTACAGCAAGCGTTTCCACTCTTACGATGGAGGAGTGCGAAACACGGCATCCACTTGAACATACACAGCGCTCCTACTACTAGGCATGTGCAGTGGTTCATACATCGGTACTACACAATCTTGTTGCTAGTGTTGTAAGATATGACGATAACAAATGATGTTGTGCGCATGTCAACTACTCCTATATGTAACATAGTACCGCTTTTTCGACTGTCCGGTCGAGAATGAACGGTGAGATCAATGTTAACAGAACTAGGTCCACAGCGCACGGAGAGTACGGTGCTACAGTACTCCACAAAACATGAACCATATGAAGCACGAATAGTGTTAGGCAGAGTGTATGAAGGGTGCACGGGATGGGAGCAAAAGTTTCCTTCTCGACCCACTTTTAGGTGTTTGGCAGAGTGCATGAAGGGTGCATGAGTCCACACTAGTAGGTTGACAAAAATACACGAAGAGGAAACAACTATATTGAGATGAGAATGCAACCAAACACACCCACACGCTTTGTGCTACAGTGACTGATCTACACCGTCTGAGTTTGATACAACGGTCATGTTGCGCCGAGACATGGACATGCTCATGCAGAGGGCGCCTAAACACCACCGAAGTCCCTCTGCTTCTCGAGGCGCACGCGTTGGTGATGCAGGGTGCAACCGCCCGCAGAGCCCGCTCCCGGTCAACGGGAGCCAGCTCATCAAAGACGGCGTCCATTGGCACGAATGGATTCCGGTGACGGAGCCCTGAAAGGATTCGCCGGGCAACGGCGACGGCAGCCCGCAACCCCTCCTTGTCCATCTTAGCCCCCACCATCACGCGGAGACGGCTTAGCTCCTCGGAGATATAGGTGAAGAAGGAGACCAGGTCAGGAAGCCACAACTCATTGAAGTCGACCGGGTGGTCAAACGGGTTTAGCCCGACGGCCGGCATCATCGTGCTGGCACGACGGTAGGCATCGCGCAGCCACAACACATGCGTGGCAACTTGGTTCACCAAGTGGCTGAGGCGATCCTGGACCTCGTCACGATCGGCCCGCTCGCGCTCCAGCCAGCTCCCCTGACGGCCTATCGTATCTCCCGCTTTCTGCAGCAATGCCGCCGATGCCTCGAGCATCTTTGTGGTGGACACATGCCGCTTTTGAAGCTCCGTGAACTCCCGCACATAACGGAGGAGCATGGCACTCCTCTCCTCCTTGAGCTCACGGAGCTCCACGTCCTTGGCCCTGAGCTTCGCATCCTTGGCATGGAGCTCCTGTGTCAGGAGCCTCACCTCGGACTCCGTGATCTGCTGCGCCGCCATGGCACCAGGTAGAAGCAATGGGGAGAGGAAGCAAAGGGGGCGAAACGGCTGAAAGACAATGCAATCTACGGGAAGGCAGAGGGAGCGGGGAATCTTTTGGTTTTCACCACGGTAAAACACCAGTCGACGACTTCTCACATCAGGGAGCAGTGGGTACAGGCGGAGCCATCGTGACTAATTGCTGCCGCGCCTGCTCCCGTCAATCAAAAAATTAAAAATCCTGCCGCGCCTGCTCTCGTCAATCAAAAAATTAAAAATCATGCCGCACCAAAACACCAGAGCAATGCCACGGTGGATATTTAAATTTACCTGCCGGCACATAGATAAAAAAAGGGGTGAAAAAACAAATGTGGCGGCGGCCTAGCTAATCGGTCGAACTAGCCCAACTACCTAGCCACCGTGCTTCACTGATGTACTCGGCGGGAAAGGTGGTCTTTCGTGATTTGACGACTCATTTAATTGCTTCGGTGCTACGACCGAGGAGGACCCAGAAAACACGCGGTAGGGCGTCCCATGTCAGGAAGAATATATGCGTGCACCACCCGGGAGGACCCCAAAACCGTGCGGTAGGGTGTGCCACGTCTCGACACGGAGGAAAAATGTGCGTGTAAAAATATACTGTATCAGATGTAGTACCTATGGTTCGACCTCGGGACCTAGCCAGTCGGTTGAAAACACCCCACTAGCCACACAGCTTCATCATGCAAACGTGGCACGGAGGATAGATGTGGTTAGCTCCGTCTTGATCAGCCACAACGTCTCTTGTTCTAGGCGATTCTTCTATTTTCCAAGTTTTTTTAGTTGTAATAACACCACGGCAAGCTAGCGTCGCTCTTCGTGTGTGCCCGTGCAAAGGTTAGACGATGGAGAGAAGAGAGATTGAGATCGCAGACCTGGGACCCACCAGTAAGTGAGATAACGGTCATGCACGTATTGACGATGCACTCCCTCTACTCTACTCAACGCAAGTACTGTATAAAATCAAGTTATGGTACAAAGCCAACAACCGTTCGTTTTTTCAGGCTATCGACTTACGCTTTGTAGTCCAGGTTGCCAGTTCGAATCTTGTCTTTCAGATTTGTTAGTTTTAGGTCCAAATTTGATTAATGACAAGTGGGACCCCCGTGTGTTGTTCCGAAATTTCAGTGTAGGATGGTTTTTTTGAACAAAAACTTTGCGCGGTTAGACAAGTAACGGCACGAGTTACACGTTTTTTGCAAGTTTACGAACAAAAATGACAGCGGCATAGAATATCACATCCACCCTGCAGCTTAGATACTATGGTGATACGAGTTTTTACACCGTTGGAAGTGAGATCCAATGGCTTGGGAGTAGTCTTTGTAATTATGCGCAATTTCCAAACTCTCCAAAGGTTTTTTTGCAAATAAAACATTCATGCCTCGTGTGTGCCGCTGCATCTTCGATCCAACGGCTCCCCGGTGCTTATATTAGGTGCTCCCCGTAGCTTAATTACCTGCTATGGTGATTGGAGTAGTTGTGGGCCGAATGCTACGAAAATATAATCTAAACCGACCAGAATAAATGCCTACACAAATTAATCCAAGGTTGGAGTGCCCCTTGCAATGTAAATAGCTCCGGCTTTGCGAGGGATGGAGAGCTAGTAGCTTCAACGCGTGGAAGATACGGTGTGAGAAAGCGAGGTCAATCGAGAGACATATAGATAGAGAGACAAAGTGAGTGTGGTCCGACATTCATTGAAAAAATATATATGCTCTGGAGAGATATTGTCCGATTGAGCTTTTTGGCAAGGGTGAGGGCTGTAAGATAGAGCTTGAGAGATGATCCAGTCACAGACGTGTAGATATATTTTGTGCGTGGGAGGAAGCAAGGTCAACCGATCACATAGGATCGCCGTGCGATCGAAAGAGTGAGACGGGTTGGAGAGAGTGACCTAGATAGACGATGTGCGTGAGAGAGTATACAATGTGAATAGGTCGAATTGGGCTCAAACATGGTGATATATCGTTTTTGTTTGAGAAAGAGTGACGTCAATCGAGACATACAGAGAGAGAGAGAGAGAGAGAGAGAGAGAGAGATTGAGTGAGCGTGGCCCACCATGAGGTCGAAAGAGTGGTGGCGGCTTGGATGGACTGACCTAGATAGACAATCTGCGTGAGAGAGTATAGAGTGTGTCGATCAAGGCCCGAACAGGGAGATATATCATTTGTGTGTGAAAGAAAACAAGGTTAAACGAGACTCAGATAAAGAGAGCGAGTGTGGCCCGCCGTGCGGAAGAAAGAGTGAGACAGTCTTGAGGGAGTGACCTAGATATACAACGTGCGTGCGTGCGCATGCACGAGAGGTTGGGGGGCTAGATAGGCAATACATGGATTTAGCTTGAGAGGGTGAGCGGGAGAGGGGGGAGAGAGAGAGCTCGGCATGGGGTGCAATGGCGGGTGTGTGAGGTAAATACATTTGGTAGCAGAGTGGAAAAGGGGGTTGTGCAGTTGAGAGACTTAGAGATCGAAACATGGAGAGAAAGAATGAACATGTGTTGGAAACCGATAGCTTCCTAAGGTGGTTAGGAGAGGAAGATTGACCGATACATGAAGTATGTAGCGTTTGTGC
>NC_057806.1:329811061-329811920 GCF_018294505.1 Triticum aestivum | reverse complement strand
CATTTGAATGTACATAGTACGAGACTTAATATTGATGTTTCAATTCGGTGTACATTGTAAGATTTGAACCGAGGACCAGACATATGGGTAATTATTTCGAATTCGTGCCATACTAAGTTTCGAGAAGTTGACATTGACTCAGTTTGTTGTGCTATTTTGTAGGTCATATGTTTGAATCCATCCAAAAGTTTTCTCACTACCATGGTGTTCATCATATACATATGAATTTGTATTAAAAAATAGCGTGGATATGGTGAAATGCGAAATCCATGTTAGAATTGGAGATCGCTACGTGACACACACTCTAATTCAAATAACTAACTACGCGACGCACACTCTAATTCAAATAACTAATTATGTGACACACACACTCTAATCCACGTTAGCGTGGGTACCGTTTTGATTTTTTTAAATAACTCCTCATTAATTAATTTATAGTACTCCCTCTGTTCACTTTTATAAGATCTTGAAGACATTTCAGACAATGTGCAATACAGTTCATTTTAAGTTGTCTGAAACGACTTACAAAAGTGAACGGATGGAGTATCTCATTTCGAATGACTAATTATTGCAAGGAAAACACGGGCATGGTAATACATACAGATTCGTTTCCAAATGAAAGAAGATTCGTTTGCATTCTCAAATGTAGGCACACCAGGCAAACCAGGGTCATGTCGGGGTGGACGCTGCTTCGGTGCCTTAAAGGCAACTGCCTTTGGGTCACTGATATGTGGGCCAGCTACCTGTTGGGCCCATATGTCATGGACACAAAGGCAGGTGCCTTAAGGCACCGAAGCATAGTCCTGTCGGGGTGGTCGCGTGTGTCGGACGGACGCGTAGCACCTAGCCACCCACCCCC